>NC_089182.1:599967-675960 GCF_947507565.1 Oscarella lobularis
TTCCCTTTCTTCGTCAATCGAAGCGCTTCCTTCTCCTTCTTCTTCGCCAGCTTCATCTCCTCCTGAAGCCGCTTCTTTTGCTGCTTTCGCATCTTTTCCAATTGAATCCGCATCGCTTTGGCCTCCTTCTTAAACGTCGAACGATCGCCCGACTTCACTCCAAGCGCCTGCGAACGACGACGAAAGAGCTCATTACAGATCCCCTCCCCCCCCCCCCCCCGCACTCACCTTCAATTTGGAATCGTCCAATTCGGGCAGATGACTGCCAACGACGCCCTGCTCCTGAAACGATTCCACATACCGATCCATCTTGATGACGGAGAGCCATTCGTTCACTTCGCCCCGATTCCATTCGGTCACCAAACGGGACTGGCGCCGATGCTGCGCCGCCTCCTCCGTGGACTCGTCCATCGCCGCGGCATCTTCGCCGGTAGGCGGACAAGGGGGCGAGGGCGCGCCGCCGCCGCTCAATTTCTCCGTCATCTCGTCGCTATCTAGCTCCTCCCCCCCTTCAAGAAGAGCCGGCGGCGGAGGAGGAAGCGAACTCACCGACGACGATAGCGAACGAGTCAACAGCGCATTCGCCGTCGAATCGTCCGCGTTCTCGTCACCGAAAACGGTTCCGTCGTTGACGGATGACTGCAGTCCTGGCGCATCCGGCGACGCAGCCTCGCCACCACCACCCCCGTCGTCTCCAGGCGATTCCACGCTCGTCGCGGCCAATCTGATAGCTGACGGTTTCATAGGAATGCCGCCGCCTTTTCCAAACAAATGGCCTAATTTCTTTGCAAACGGCGATTCGGCAACAGACATCGTCATGGAGCGACGAACTTGAGACGACGCAGAAGCCGGCGGCGAATGAAGCATTGCCGTATCGTCGAAACTCCCCTCCGGCGACTGCAGACTCGACTTTCGCGGAGGAGGCGGCGGCATAGCCTTCGCCGGCGGCGGTGCCGGCTTCGGCACTGTCGTAAGAGATCGCTGCCGCGGCCGCGGAGAGTCGCCCGTTGGCGAGAGTGGCGGCGATTCCTTTGGCGGCGGGGGTATGGTTATCGACGCCGGCTCCTCCTCCACGGGCGGCGGCGGCGGCGGCGACGTCGCGTTGCGTTGGATCATACCGCGACTGGGACGTCGGCGACGCGTCGACTGTTGCGCGAGACGCACTCGCTCCTTTGTTGCTGCGACGTCGAGGAGGGGTGCGCGGGGAACGGAGACCAAGGCATCTAAGGAAAGATTGGGACTATCGAGTTATTGGTTTCTTTAGACGCACGTTGATTCTGCTCCCGTGTGGGACGTCGGATGTGTTTGGGAGCTATTTTTCGGTCGGCCAGTTTTTCCTTCATTTCGTCTAGATCCCGTTCCGCTACGCGGCGGAGAAGCTGTTCGGCTTCGAGGACGGCGTCCGATTGAGCGAGCTTGAGGAGCCATTAGCATGATTAATTATTCGCGATGACGTGTACCTTTTCGCTTGCTCTCTCCCATTCCGCTTCTCGTTCGTCGATAAATTCCTCGAGGTCTTTTATCTGAACTAGGCGCTCAGATTACGAGGTGGACGCTAAGATAGAACCCACGTGTTTGCGTAGTTCGTCGTTTTGCGTTTGAGCAATTTGCAATGATTCGCTTAGTTGTAGCACCTTACGTAGGCAAGTCAAACGTAGTACAAAAACGTAGTTATACAAACTGTACCTGTTCTTGAAGCATCTGACACTCTTCGATCTGAAAGAGGTACATTTTTCTCTCGTAAAAGTTAGAGAGGGCTGCATAGTAAAGTATGCCTTCTATTATCTCAACTAGCTGATTGATGTGGGTTCAGTACCTAACTGTAATCTAAGTCTACCGTTGGTTTTTGCGTAATAAAAGATAACCCCTTTTTTGCTTTATACCTTGTCGTCGGTTTTTTGACCTCTAAGCCCTTCAACTTCAGCCTCGAGTTGTTCTACCTAAATAAAGACCTCTTGCTAGCAATTCCAAGGCAGGAAAACTTACGAGAAATTTAGCTGCGGCCAATTCAGACTCGTCTCGTTGACTATCAAGGTTTCCAAGTCTAAAGTGAACGCGTTTAATTAATTAATTAATTAAACTTTTTTCTTCTTTTCGGTTTTTCTACTGGCTTACCTTTCCGTCAGCTGAACGCGCTCTTTTTCAAGCTCAACGACGCGTTGTTCTAAATCGCTTATCGCGCAATCCCGCTCGTTTTTCTCTGCTTTTGACGATTCGGCTTGCGTGGAAAGTTCGTCGCGTAGAGAAGCGCAAGCAGACGTCTCCTGAAAAAAACCGACGTCAGTCGAAGACGACGTTCTCACGACTACGTACCGCCTGCAATTTCTCCTCGAGGCCTTTCGTCACAGCTTGCAACGTTTTGAACTGAAAACGAAAAGAATCGAAAATACAAGGACTTAGTTTAATTACGCATACCTCTTCTTGGAGAGAATAAAAACCGGAGACCTGTCGAGTAGAAAGTTCGTTTCAGTTGCCTCAAATAGATACACAAGAACTCGAAACCTTTTCCAGCAATTCGGCATTTTCAACTTTCAGTTTTTGCAAATCAGAAGCGGCCCCCGCCGGCGCACTACTCCGCCTTGCAACAGTCAACCTATAAGAAGGAGAAACGTCGAGGAAAAAAAAGAGAAAAAAAACAGAAAACTATCTCAACTCCACCAGTACAGTACTCACTTGACTCTATCTCCCGCGGCGCCGAGCAAACTCAACGCCAATTGCGACGAGACGCCGACCAGCGACTGTCCGTCGACTTCCGTGAGACAATCTCCCGCGGCGATACGTCCGTCCTTGAAAGCGACGCCGCCCTCTTTCACGTCTCTCACGTAGATGTTTACGAGAGCGCTCGCGATATTCGGGTCGTGGATCATGCTCTTTCCCGTCACGCTGATGCCGAGACCGTTCGCGCCTTCCTTCTGCAACTCCACCGCGAACGTTTCCATCTCTTCGACCATCTTTTCGAGCGCGCACGCCGCCGAAGCGAGCACGGGATCGTGATCGGGATTCTTTCTCTCATACTCCGACGTCCCGTATGTTGTAATCACTTCGAACCCGCCGGCGAATCGAACGAGCCGACCGCCAGTCAAATCGAGATTAGGCGGCGTGGTGGGCGTGTAACCGGGATATTGAATTGAATTCGATTCGCAAACGCCTACTTTCGGTATGGATAGCGGCGACGGACGCTGTTTCTCGACTCGATCCCGTGCGAGCGCGGGAGGACTCTTTTGCGGCGGCGACGGGCGCGGACGACGCGGCGGCGGGCTCGCCGCTGCAGTTGTCGTGGGAAGTTTGACCGCTCCGATCACAGGGACGCTTTTCTTTTCGAGCGACGGCGATTGAGTCGTTTCGAGCGGTTTGCGGGAGGGTCGCGATGCGGGGCGGGGTCGGGGAGCTGGACGGGGCTTTGCGATCGAATCTTCGCTCTCCGACGGCGACGGATCGGCCATGGGATGGCGGGATTCGCGGGAAACGTCTCAAGGTGCGTAATGTGAGCGACACGCCTACTTTGCTTGATCCCGAGTTACGGGAAGTTGAGGTAACGACACGCCCCTTTCTTCGTAATCGGTTATTGAGTAGCAGGAGATATCGTATTGCAAGTTTGGTTTCTTGCAGTGTCTAATTTAACTCATCTCCCATGTCATCCCTTCGTTCGTGTTCCAGTGCTTTGAAAACAGCCATATGAGCGAGATACGAAGGATCGCCTCCTAAATGAATCTTATAAAACAATATAAATCGTTGAGAAATTGACTAACCTGCATGAGGTGAAATAGACATTTTTGATAAAGAAATCCACTCTCCTAAGCGAGTTTCCATTGCACTTCTATTGACTCCAGACGTTCTAAAACCTCGAGCTTGAAACACCTAAAATAGTCCACGTCAGCAAAGTGACAAAGAAGAAGTACATTCTTGTATGACATTAGTCATTTCCTTGTCTGTTAGCACTTCAAATCCTTCCCTGCCAATAGCCAAGTCGTCTTCATATATCATTAGAACTGATTTTCTAAGATTTCTTTTCAAAATTATCTTCAAAGGAATCCAAGTTGGCAGTGCCCTCGCCTTACACAACCGAACCTAACATACACTCTTCTAATAAGAAATTCTCTGGTTCCCACGTGTTGGCCTACTAGATGATACTTGGGCAGCTTCTCCAAGCTTAGATCACTTGACTCAAATAGTTGTGATAATCGCAGAAACTCGTTAATACTCATTGGTTCTTCATTTACAACCTGTAATAAACATTTATTACAAAATAGTTGGATTACTACCGTCATTCTCCTACCTTGTCACATAGAGGTCGAATTTCTCGTATATTTGGCGCATAGTGAACGGCGGCAGCTACGGTCTTGACAACGGGTAAATAATTTTGAAAACGACTTTTGTACTCGTCAGCAGAAAAATTCTCTTTCTGCTGGTCTGTCCAAAAGTGACGTGTGAGCAAAAGACGTGGATAGAGAAAACTAAAAAGAACCAAATACCTGTTCAGTGACTATCTAGTATCTATAGTACAATAGACGCTCAAATCCTTTTTTTTGATGCATAAGAAGGATAGTATATATATGCAATATAGTACCGTACAATCTTTTTTACTCTTACGCTAGGGGCGGAACAGCGTAGCCAACAAAAGGTATGCAGAAGGCCAGCAGCGTTGGCACAAGTTTGAGAGCGTCTCGTTTCGTCTGAACAGAAGATTTTCCCCTTTTCCTTCGTAGGTGTTACGTCACTTGCCTGCAGAATGAACTGGGTCTCGCGTCTAGTGAGTTTTTCATGTTTCTCCTTGATGATGAGATCTCGGCTGATTTTTAGATCCGTCCATAGAAGTTTGCAGCCGCCTATAAAGGTTTTGACGAGAGACTTTATTCGAGAGAAGAACGATTGAGAGTTTGGAGTAGAATTCGGCAAGTTCGAGCTTAATGCAATGCTTTTCAAAAGTGGAAAAAAGCAAGGAACCATCTGCGATCGATTCAAAGTGCATCTTTGTCGAAGAAGAGCCATGGCATCCGGGATACGCGCACGCAATACAGTATGCAACAACAATAATGTTTATTCAATTAATTTTATTAAATTCAAATTAATATTTAAAAAGGAATATGTGGGGTAACAACACAATTCAGTACTGCGCATTATAGTTCATGTCCTTACGGTCGGGCTTATTGAAACAGCTCCAAATGCTGGTGCAAAAACTCTCTATCATGCTCTTGCTTCATCACCTTTCCTAGCTTAGCACCCTCTGGCCAAATTATGTTGTGATTCAAATCACAGGGATATAAAGGAAAATTGGCGCTTTCATCCGCCCAGTCAAAATCCAAGATAAATGCTTGATTATTGCAAACCATCAAATTTGGCTCACGAAAATTACCATGAACATATCCAGCAGAATGAAAATCCTTCAAAGCATGCCTGTTTAAACAGAAAACATAAGAACAAAACTAATCAGAACTTAAAATAAAAATTTACTCTAAACTTTGAGCAATCGATTTCTTTTCATCCAAAGAAAGAGAAGTAGCCTCTATTTTATGCAAGCACTTTCCTTCAAGTTTCTTCATCACCACCATGAGAGATGATGAAACGACTTTGCTACCTAACATTTTGGGAGCGTATCCAGCCTCTGCAGCGTATTTATGGGCAGCTACGCCATATGAATAACTCACAAATTTTACGATGAATTGATCATTGGCGTCGTTTCAATCGTCAAGGATGACTGATTTGAGAAGCCATAGCCTGTCGCTTCCAGGGCATTGCATAAAGCGGCGGTCAAATTTTTTTCATGTTCCCACAGGTGATAATGAAAGTCAGTTCCGAGAGCCCGCGCTATTTCTTGCAACGCCATTTCTTCATCAAACGTTTAGCGGACGCGTGCGCGGAGCAGCAAATACATTTTTACTAAAATACTATCTATCGTCTTCTACAGTCCTACTCGGAAAGCAATCATCACAATTTACTGTCAGAGTTTGAGTTTGCCAGATCAACAAAATATGATCCAAATTGCGAATTTGCTGGCTTGGAGAACTGCGCGTGGGAGCAACTGTTAGCGCGCGCGCGATCACCCATCATCCACATCACATCATCAGGACGTTTCGTTGGGATGGAAAGCAGCGAAGAAGGCCGATCGAAGCTTCTGAAGACCATGAGCTTTAAAGAAAAGGCAAGAAATAGGCGACGCGTTCATTTGAAAGACGACTAGAAGAAAAAGGGGGGGGCGCCGTCGCTTAGATCGACTTCATTCGAGCCGCCGTTCCGGGAGCGAAGAAGAAGGACGTCGTCACGATACTCCAGTCGTGCGACTATCACGTCGACGAAGCGATCGCAACGCTAACGGATGGTAAACGCCCCCACACCCCGAAAACCACCGCGAGAAACTCCCATCGTCGATGATGATTTTTTTTCTTTGTCTAGACGGCGGTCGTCGCGTGCTCGACCAGTGGTCGACGACTCCGCAGCGCTGGAAAAAGGTGAAGGCGGAGGGGACAGGATCACGTGTCGTAACGACATCGAATCATGGTTTTTTAGCCAAAACGGTCATCCGGGAAACAAGTACCAAAAAAGGACGAAGGTTATATTAAAAAATCTTAATTAGATATACACGTATTAGATTAGCATCTCAATTATTATAGGGACATCGTCAGCCAGTGATGTAAAGGCTAGTGAAATTTCCGATGGCCCTCCAGCAAATGAAAAAGAAACAAATGAATCTGAGACTAAAAGTGTTCCACCTGTGCCGGTGCCAGCGGCTGTAGCCATGGTAAAACGAGCAGTGGAAAAGGATCCAACTCACCAGAGTAAAGATAATCATTTTCCCAATCCTTAATTTAATGGTTATTATTATTTTCTAGGTTCTCGTTTTCGTTGTGATTCGATTAGTAGCGATGTGAGTACGGCCAGCACGGGAAGTGGCGTGGCTGGCGGAAATTTTCGAAAGCAAGTGAAAGATTTTCATCGCGCATCTACTCAGCTGCCTCGCTTTGAACTCATGTTAAATGAGGTTTAATTAATTAATTAATTTATTTGTTATTGAATTTTGACGTTTTGGGGATAGAGTTTGAATGTTTGTGAAAAGCGTGTCAAGAGTTCAATGTCCGAATTCAGAAAAATGTTCATATTCGTCTTGATACTTTAATTAATAACTTACAAATATTGACGCTTTAGATTAGAGGAACGAGAAGCGGAACTTGTTTCAAAACTAGCCTCTATTCGAACGAAGGCGACGTCTTTGCTGCTAGGGAGAATAGAGCACGCTGAAAAGCTGAGAGTCCAGGCAGATAGCCTTGCCACGTTGAGTCCAGCTCAAGCAAATGAAATCAAAGAAGATATCAAGGTAAGCAAAGACAGTAGCTAATGTGTATTCGCAGGTGAGATGCTTTTTTTTGTAGCACTTTCTGTCTGAGCGACGCATTGATGAAGAACTGGCTTCACTGGAATGGTTTTCTGGGCAAACGGATGAACTTTCTCAGGTACTATCTAACGCCAGTTTATTACGTTTCTCTATTTATTATTGTCTAGAGTCTAAGGGAGTTTGGAAAGGGTATGATGCCTGCGGCTTTTTATTTGCTCTCGTGATTGTTGATTGTTTATAGTTGCTGAAATTCGGCATCTTTATTCCGAGAGGAAAACGAGTGGCGGGAGCAGGGGCCATGACGCAAGCCAAGCATCAAAGAGTCATGGCTCGAAAAAGGAAACCAGACCAGCTGCAGTTTCCACGCCGGAGCCAACGGTAGCAAGCCGTGACGTGAGCCAAGCGTCAAAGATTCATGGCTCGAAAAAGGAGACGAGACCGGCTGCAGTTTCTACACCGACGGCAACTGTAGCGGCGGCGGCGGCGACAGCAACAGCGGCCGTGGCAAAGGAAAACCATCACGTTGTGTCAGACTTGAGCATACAGGCTGAATTGCACAATAAATTGAAAAGCGTTGTCACCATGCAGGAAAACTTCACCAAGGTAAAACTTCATTTCTAGGAGAACCCTTCTCCCTCTCGCTGACTAAACAATTCAATTCGTAGGGTGGCGTCGGAAAAGGCTCTTCTGCAGCAGCCAAAGAGCCTCAACACAAGCGAGAACAACAGCGGCGACACGACAAGAAAAGAGACAAAGACCACCACGGCGCTCCATCGTCGAGGCAACCACCGCCAGCCCAGAAATCATTACCAAACGACGTCTCTTCTTCCAAAAAAGAAACGCCGGAATCGTCTTCATCTCCGTCTCTCGCCACACTAGCCAACGGAAAGGAGTCGTCTTCCCCGTTGAAAAGTGCAGATGACGAGCCTCTCCCGCAGCGAGAGAAAAGGAGAAGGAAGCGAGAGAAGCGTCCATCGTCGAAACCTACGAGCGACCCGTCCAACCCCCCTCCTGCCGCTCCCTAAAGGTGCCGCCGGTCGGTTAGGAAGGAACAAGAAATTTCTTTGTTTTGTATGCTACGCTCTAGCTCTTACTGTTAGTATACTGTTATTAGACTTATTTGGAGTTACCAGGAATGAGGGGCGGAGATGAGGAACTCTGCTATTGTGTTCTATTTGATGACAATAATACTGATGATGATGATGACAGTGAATAGTCTGACGTTGAGTTCGTTTCCATTTCTTTGATTTCGTCTTTAACCCACTGCTCTCTAAAAGAAGACGTTAGAAGAATTATTATTGCTGAATTATTTGGGCTTGTTACTGATGTTTTGTTATCATCGTTTGGATCGACGTTCTGTTGAGCCAAACGCGAGAGATGTGAGATCGAGATTTGAGCATGGGAGCTTGTTGGCTCGACAATATGAGCCACTCGTCGAAGGCCATGCGACTCTTCAATGATTGATTAATTAATTAATTAGTCAATAATTAAAATTATTGGCTCACTTGTCGTTCCAACTGATCCGGCAAGCTCTGATAAATTCCCATTGCCAGCTGTCGATTATAAACTTGCGTGAATTGATTTGAATTTCCCATTTCTGATTGTTGATGATTAACATGTCCACCCACGGATGATGACGTTCCTGGGGCCGGCTCAGAAACAGACACGGAACGTTGAGGAACTATAAATAGATTTTAGAATAGGTACTTAGTACAAATTATCTGAGAACAAAAAATGCCTATACAGTACGTGTATCTGTTTACCATTTGTAGCAGCAGCTGCTGACGAAACCGTATCTGCTCCCCACCTGACTCCACCGCTTCCACTTTCTCCCCACCCGCTTCCTCCATCACCTTCTCCTCCCCATTCGCCTCCAGCCCACTTTCCTGGTCCCCCTGTGGCTGGAGTTGACGGTGGTGATACATCAGTGACGCCTGCTATATAATAAATAGTTCCAAATAAAGTAGCCTTCCATTATTATTATTGCCAATATGATACCTAGACCAGACGTTTTGACTGGAGTGAAGCTGATGGTGCCGCTAACTCTCCTGGGGCTCGTCTCTAGAAAAACTACGTGAAGGTGCAATAAATGTGAATAACAACGCATCTTACTTTGACTCGTACTGCCACTCGATCTTTTACTTGAAGACACAGCAATGGGACTACTCTCTATAAGTACACCTTTCTAATTATGTGCACCTGTGGTTCAAGTTTTAGCACATACTTGTACTCGTATTGGCACTAAAAATCAATTATTCATTGGATGCTATTGTGCAGACGGCGATTTTACCTCTTCATTAATTCCTCCGGAATTTCCCATTGAGAAACTTTCGTTTTTTTGTTATAGTAGTATTTTCTTCCAGAAGAACTTGTGTGCTCGGACCAGACATTTTCTTCTACTGGAAACCCCACAGTTAAATTAAAGCGATCAGTACCACTTGTGCGCGACGTTTGAAGAATAAAAGTGATATTCTACCCACTTTGTTCTGATTTCTTTTCCTGAGCCGGAGACCGGTCCGGCTGCTGCTCGTTTCGCGGCGATGACGACGACTTTGTGCCGAGGGAGTTCAGAATAGCCTTTTTCGGCGGAAATTTTCCCGAAGACTAGGCGAGAACATGAAGAACTGCTTCGAAATGGCCTACATTCGCTTACTCGATAAGGGTGGTGCGTCTTTTCAGACGTCCTAGTAAAGAAAACGTTTGTAAAAGCTACTTGAAGTATTGAGGCAAACCTAGAGCTTTTCGCGTTCGCTTCTGAGCTCATTTTTTTGTTTTCGTAGCCGGGAACTCAAATCACGTGTGTCAGCGTCTGCACACTACAGCGCACAAGTCACTAAATGGCATTTTCACAGAGCTGAAAGGGTGCGAACGTCTCTTCTCGTGTCAAAGCATTTT
This sequence comes from Oscarella lobularis, assembly GCF_947507565.1. NCBI lineage: Eukaryota > Metazoa > Porifera > Homoscleromorpha > Homosclerophorida > Oscarellidae > Oscarella > Oscarella lobularis. Next base: position 610,190 of record NC_089182.1, read on the forward strand.
AGAACGAATCGATAGTCACGCAGACTACCCAATTCAGTCTACCACGTGACCGAACACTTCCGGAATGGCAGGGGCGCCGTCACACTGCGGCGTTCGTTGGATGTACAAAGAAGAAAACAGCTGGAAAGCGTTCTGTGGCGCTGATTCGATCGCTCTCGAGATCGAGCATCAGAACAAACGACCGGGATCCCGAAGGGGATCGACGACTAACGATCCCGTTGTCGTTCTCGGCGGAATGCTCGAAATCGACGTACAGAATCGCGTCGGCTCGTCGATATTCTTCAAAGGTCTCCAATAATCGAAGCGAAAAAGACGAAGAACTATGCATTTTTCGCCAGGAAAGCCCGACGTCGCAATCATTCGTGGCACGTGGTTCACAGAAGAGAAGGGCGTCTATCAGCCTCTACCCGAAGAGGATGCCGACGTGATCGAAAAGGAGCACACAAGCCGAGAATTGCAAGGAAAAATTGTAGTACACGACGAAAAAAACCAATTACCGTAACATTTTAAATTAAATTCAGTATGTTGTTAGAGCAAAAAATCCAAAGGAGATGAAAGTTAGTTTTTTTTGCGAGTATGTGCTTATCAAATAATTATTCTCGAGTTTTTTAGTTTTGCATAAGCTCAATTCGAGTAGCAGACGAGGGAGTTCCTCTTCCTTTGTGGCCTGGTATGGGAAAGATGAAATTTGGCTGAACAAGAACGACGCCGGCTTTCAGCTCACTCAAGCAGTCGGAGGCTTTTTGGGGGGAAAGAAAAAAGGTTTGAGACCCTTTATCAAATTATTGATTACCAAGTCTCTGCATTTAATGATAGGAATTATTAGTTATTGATCTTTTTGGCTTAGGTCAATTATTGCGTGCTAAAAGACTTAGGAGGGGATGGCACACAGTCGCCGACAGCTCCGACTCAATTCCTCCCGTTTCTCATCTCGTCTTTGTTGTCCATGGCATTGGACAGTCCCTGAGTCCCGGAAGTATATCAAGTCAGTGTTTCCAGTAGGTACACCTTATTGATTGGATACCCACTCTGATTGGACGTCCGCGTGGGCGAGTAGATTAAGCACTGAGGCTTTGGGAGAGATGCGTAAGGACTCCACTGACGGTAAACTAGACGGCCGAGTTGAATTTCTGCCAATTGAATGGCGAACATTATTGCGCCTAGACGACGGTACACTACACCCCTTTTGTCCCTGTCGATTCATTTAGTTTAGTTTTGAAGATCTATCGCGATAGTGCACGCCCCCCCCCCCCCCAAACGCTGTGCCGAATGTAAAATCTTTATTTTTTCTCTCCCTGAAAGGTGCTATTGATCGCATCACTCCGCCTGGAATTCAAAAGATTCGAAAAATTAGCAATCTAGCCGTTATGGACGTTCTCTATTACACCAGCCCCGTCTTTGGAGCCGAGGTTTCGTTTTTTATTCCAACCCCCGACTTCATTGTAGTAATACCTTTATTACAGATTATGAACTCTGTTTGCTCGGAAATGAATTCCCAGTACCGTAAATTCGTTGAACGGCATCCTTGGTTCGTCAACGGTGGTCGCGTGTCCATCTTGGGTCACTCGCTTGGCAGCGTCATTTCGTACGACATCTTAGAAGAGGCAACGCGTTCCGATAAATATAAACTCAACTTTCGCGTATGACTATTGCTCGGTGCACCCGGGTGGCCGTACGTATTTGAATTTTATAGGTTGAGAATTTTTTTGCAATCGGATCTCCGCTAAGCCTTTTCTGGACGGTGCGCGGGAAGTCCAAGCCGTCGTCCGTGATTTTGCCGACGAGGGTCTGCAAGCGAATGTTCAACATTTACCAGCGTTCTGATCCAGTGGTGAGTTCCGCACCCTTAGAAGCTCAAACCATAGAAGATATATCTTTCTTTAGGCGTACAGATGGGAGCCGTTTATCGTACCGCGATATTCGACCATCGATCCCGTCCGAGTTTCCGCTCGACTCTCATCGGTTAAAAAGCCCACGTCGTCGTCGTCGTCGTCCTCTTCGAGCGACGTCACAGACGGCAACACGACAATCTCGCCAACGACGTCGCTTTGGGCCAAAGTCGGCGACACGTTAACGAAGACATTCCTCGGCTCAAAGGCGACGAACGTAGCTGACGATGACGACGACGCTCTATTGGAAAGCGAGGATTCTCTTCCAAACGAGAGACGATTACCGCGTCGCTATGACTACGCGCTCGCGGAGAGTTTTATGGAAAGCACGGGCCAATATTTGCGTGCCATTACCGCTCATCTGTGCTACTGGACGTCGAAGGAGACTCTTCAATTTATACTCGAACACACTCAATAAAAAGAAAGACTTCGTTTCTGTACAAGGCAAGATCATATATCCTATCTACAGTAAATCCTTATTTTTTAGACGTCTCCTCCTCCTCCTCCTCATCATCATCTTCGTCCTCCTCGTCTTTGTTTCGATGCGTCTTCACGTGTTTGCTGAGATGATCGCTTCGCATGAAACGCTTCGCGCAGACGGGACAAACGAAACGTTTCTCGCCCGTGTGCGTTCGCATGTGCCGCTGGAGTTCGTCAGAGCGCGTGAATCGCTTACCGCATATCACCCACGGACAGACGAACGGTCGTTCGCCGGTGTGCCAGCGCAGGTGCGCCTTCAAATGCGACGTCTTGCCGTACACCTTTCCGCAGAGATGGCACAGGTGCTGACTCTTGCGTCGACTCGACGTCCCGTTGCGCTCGTTCTCCTGACAGTTCGGACAGTCGCACGTCGCGCGTCGATATCGACGAAGCGACGAGTGATGGGTAGGCGGCGGCAACGGCAACGGCAACGGAATTGGCATTGGAATCGGCGGCGGCGGCGGTGGCGGCGGCGGCGGTGCAGGTCGAGTAAACGTAAGTGGGGCAGGTCCGATCAACGGCGGAACGGGCGACGAGGGCGAGGCACCCCGAACCCATCCTCCCAAACAGTGAGCTCCTATACCTAAAGTGGGCGGAGGAATCCGATCGTTAAGCGACGGCCTCCAAAGTTTCCACACGTCGACGGCATTTGGAACGAAGTAGGGAGTTATGTGATGCGACGACGCGTCGCCGTTGCCGTCGCCTTCTGTCGGCGTTTTAGGGGCGACGACGACGGCAGTTTCTTCCTTCTCGTCGTCGTCGTCGTCGTCGTCGTCGTCGTCGTCGTCGGTTTGATTTCCGCTTTCCTCCGCCGCCTCCTGCTCCGTTTCCTTAAAATTCGAGCAGGTGACGGCTAGTATAGCCAACGGCGACATCGCCGTTTTGCCGGCGGCGGTCCGTCCACCCCCGCCTTCCTATTTACGCAAACGAGAATAAAGGAGCGAATTGACCTCCGAGAAGGGGGAGGGACCCCGCCCGCGCACCTTTTCTTCCACAGTTGACGATGACGACGGGTCGAAGTTGGCGGCCATCGCGACATCGATTCCCCGATCGGACTCGATCTCGATTGTCTCGATCGGAGGTGTATAAGTCGCTCGCCGGCTTCGACTCGTACTCGCCGAACGCGGCGCGTCAGGCCGCCCCCCAATTCTTGCCTGGAAAATTCAATTATCGCTCGCTTGAGTCTCGATCCGCCCCGAAGGCGGTTCATCCGATCAATGGATCCCGCCCCTTCGAATCGTCGTTGGCCTCGTGCCCGGGTAAATAGTAAACAATGCAAGAATTTCGATTGGTTGTAGTCGAGATGCGTCGTTTTGATTTTTAGGTGTTAGGTCCACACGCGAAAAGTGGAACAAAACGCGTTTCCGGTACCATGTTGTTTAGTCCCGTTGTTCTCGACGAACAATGCTCCTACTTTGTCCCTATCTGAAAAATTTGCATGCGGAATGTTGGGAGCCCCTCCTTCTGACTGCCCCGATATCCGGCCCTGGCACGCGGCGAGCTCTTTTTTCGTCGTCGAGTCGTTTTGCACCCTTTCTCGCGCCCAATCGACACGTCGCTCGTCCAAAGCGTCCGCCCCGATTGGCACGTCGATGTGGCCGCCGTTGGAAAGCGCACCGCTAGACGACTTTCTTCGCGAGTCGAGGCGTGGTCGCTAAGACGAGCGGACGACATCAAAGGGCGGTCGACTTTGATCGGCGAGGTGTCAGCGACGAGTCCCCACGCGTTCCCGATGGGTGCATCGAGCACCCCGCCTATTGTGCAAATCTGATTGGTGCGGAACTTTTGATCGTTCAAAAGCGCCAAATCATAATCATAGAGTCGGGTCAGCATACTCACGCTTGCAGTAGCGAACGAAACAGCGTTCCAATGACAGCGACGGTGGCCCATCAATTTGCAGCCGACGCTCATACGGTAAGAACGGGGGTGCAGTACTCGCTCGGAGATTTCGTCTCACGCAGACTTTTTTGCAGCAGAGCGGTGTCCTCTTTTATTGCCAGCAGCAACATTACCAGCAGCAGCAGCTACTTCAACCGATAGTCCCACTCTACGCGATGCCCAACCCATTGCTGCCAGTGCCCCATGCCCGACTGACGGAACCATTCGCTTGCTCTAAATCGACTCCCATCATTGCACCCAAACCGATCCGCCCTCTACCTTTTTGCGGCGGATTGTGCCCGTGCAATCCCCGACTTCCCGTTCCAGTTCCAGTTGCTGTCGGCGGCCGACCGATGGTGGAGCCAGGGCGTAACGGCACGGCGTCTCCCCCGAGCAAAAAACACGCCCATTCGTTTAGCATCGATGCGATAATGCAAAAGGACGACGGAATAAAGCAAAAAATGCTTCCGCACGTGGAAGTTCTCGTGCGGCAGGTTCACGCTCCGTATCATCCGATTCAACGAAAGGAAAAGTCGCTCGAGCCGCAGGATCCAACGAGGCGATGCAATCGCTGCAAATGCCCGAACTGCCGTACGAACCACAACGGAGGCTCCCGAATCCGACAGCACATTTGTCATTATCCCGATTGCGGAAAAGTCTACGGCAAAACGTCGCACTTGAAAGCTCACCTGCGCTGGCACACGGGCGAGAAGCCGTTTGCCTGCGACTGGCCTTACTGCGGCAAAGCGTTCACGCGCTCCGACGAGCTGCAGCGTCACTATAGAACGCACACGGGCGAAAAACGTTTTGTTTGCGTGCAGTGCAACAAAAAATTTATGCGGAGCGATCATTTGACGAAGCACATGAAAACGCATCGACGAGACGAAGAGGACGAATCTTGTTAACACGCACTTACTATTTAGAAAAAAATTAATGAGTGGCTTTTTACGACAAAGTCTTTTTGACTTGAAAACGAAAATGTACTAAAAGATAAAATATGAATGTTTCTTGGCTTGTGCAAAGAAGAGATAATAAAATCGCTTTCTGACTCCTTTCTCGGAAGCATACCTGCAGTACTAACTGTACAGTAGTTTGTATGCCGTGACGCCGCGTCTAGCACATCAGTAACCCGGATAAACAACATCTCAAGCTGACTATTTCTTAGCTGCAATGAAGCTGCCTCGGCTGGGACGGCTTTAGTAGTTGCAGGAGTGACGATTCATACGAGTTATAAAGCCGGTAACACTACACTCGTTACGAGTCGTGCCGCGACGAGCGATGTAGCGGTCATTTGCGCTTACAGAGAACGAAACTACACATTCAGGTGTCTAAAAGACGTGTGCAATGCACTGTTTGGTCATCTTAGAGCTCAGGAATGCATCGAGACCTCTGGGTCACGTGTCTTTTAATTGGCGAGTAACTTCCTTGTACCTTTGACCTTTCGTAGACAAAAAACAGGAATTTACTGTTTTGTGTCTCCCGGAAGACCAAACTTTCCCGTGCTAACGTCGTACATTAGAATCAAGATTTGTTTCAGAATGCGCATCTAGCACGCGCAGTGAGACCAAAGCACTTTGTTCTTTGCAGCAGTGAGGAATCTCCCAAGTTTTTCCTGCTTTGATTACTATTCCGGTACAAAGGTCATCTAGTTAAGCCAAAGGCATGGAAGTGCTCAAACGTCTACATAAATGCTAGAACAGACAAAAATATCTCAGTCCACACTAGCTGTTCTTCGGTTGCCAACGGGGAATAGCAGATAAACATTTCAACGACTACTTCAGTCTCAACAAAGGTATAATTAACGAGATCGCCTCGGAATAGGGAATAGATCAACGCAGGACGATTAGATGAGAGCGGAGTCTACGAGGGGTTTACTCCACGAAATCAAAGCGATATTGAAATAATTCCTAGGATATGGACACGTATCGGATCTACGTCCACTCTGGCACCGAAGGCAACGGATCGGACACGAACGTCTCCGTGAGAATTATCGGCAGCGCGGGCGCTATGAACGTCTCGCTAGACCGAACCAACGTCGTCAACCCCAGAGGTCGCCTGTTTTATCCTGGATCCGTAAGGCCCACGCACGGACATTTGTTCTCATCCTAACGTCGGTTCTACTTCGAAGGAGGACGTGTTCGAAGTGACGAACAGTCGTCTTGGCCGAATCGACTTGCTCGAAGTCGATCACAATCCGGCGTACAAATTGTTCGTGAACTGGTACGTCGAATCGATAGCCGTCGAAGACGTCACAACGAAACGAACGTACGTCTTTCCGTGCAACGCGTGGTTCTCCGAAACGAAAGGCGACTGTCGTCAATCTCACATCTTCGTCAGCCGAAAAAGTCAAATTAATTATTTAATCAACTAATTCGGTAAACTCGAAAATTGCTTGTTTTAGTTGTGAACGAGCCTTTGCATCTAAATCGCGACGCCGGCGTCAGTATGATGCAAATGACCGAGTCGGTGACGGCGACGTCCAAGCAGTCCGACGAGGGCTTCGAAGACATGCTCAAAGTGGGAGAGCCGACCGAGACTGCCGCAGAGGGTCAGTTGGAAGAGACGGCTGTCTCGACGAGCATGGCTTCTATGGCCGCCAGGACATTGATCAAGGCGTTGGGTACGCGAAAGCTCGGCATTCTCTTATCATTATTAGCGGTGTCTCCCGTGTTCAGGCTTTTCTCAAACGTTCACCAATTGGGGCGGCAATATCGTCGTCGATACCGTCTACACGTTCTATCCGTGGCGTCTTTGGCAAGTGAAGGCGATTATCAAGTGCGCTCGATGGGCTCGCATGAAAGTGCGCACGATCGGCGCGCGACACTCGTGGACGCAATTGTATCCGAACGAGGAGACGGTGCTCATCAACCCCGTTCTTTTGCGCCCCGACGAGGGAGAGCCGATCGAGTATGAAGAGTCGAGCGCGACGGTGAAGATCCTGTGCAATGTGACGACGTGCCGCGCGAAACGCGATCAGCTGGAGAAGAACTACAATTTCATGTTCAACACCGTTTTGGGAGGTGTTACGTATGGGGGCATCATTGGAACAGGATGCCATGTAAGACCGCGGAATTCTTTTGTTGTGAACGGGCCCCCCCAGATGTTAGAGATAATCCAAATGTCTCAGAATATATGTAGGCACTGTAGTTGGACCTTTTACAGCTTGCAGTGTGCTTATGACTTTTTGTCAAGGGTGTTGGGAAGCATTGTCCGGCTCATCCGGATCTGATTGAGGAGATACAGATCGTCAATAGCAGAGGCGAGTTGGTCACCTACGAACGATCAGAGAACGAAGAACTCATCAGGGCTATCGGAACGAGCATGGGCCTCTTCGGCTTCACGTACACGATCACGTTCAAAGTGGAGCCTCGTCAGCACATCGTCGAGACGTACAACAATTTTAGCTGCAAAGTCGGCGATACGTTGCTGAGTGGAGCAGCGATGAAGGTTGACGCTAGATTAGCATAATTATTGTTGAATTACCTCGTGTGTTTTTCTCTTTCCAAGGCCATTGCCGAGAGAAACTTTTCAACGGAAATTTTCTGGTTTCCTTTCAACAGTAATCCGTTTCACGCAGGGGGCTTGGCAAAGATCGCTGAGAAGCAAGAGTACGCCAAGTCGATTGTGGGCACATTGGCAAGCGGCGCCACCTGTCTGAACTTGGACACGGCGGTCGGTGCGTGGAATCCGAACGAGGACGAGATCTTCATCAAAGAAATTAATATGAAACCTGACGGTAGGAAGAATTCGATGAAGAGATCCAACAAAGCAAATTGCAATTGTTTTATTAGGAGAACCGGTTGGGGATCGCTTTTATCAGATCAAGACGGCGAAAGAGTTTTTGCAAGCGAAACTCTTTAAAAGATTTCCTGCCGTGATTGCCAATAATCCTTGGCTCACTCCCCTGTTCACGACGTTCACGAATTCGGCTCAGAAATCTTGCAAGATACCTGGTACTAACATCGAATTGGGCGAGCCGAAACGGTTAGGAAAACGGCGAACTACTGGCTACTTGTATGCAGTCATTTTCTTTTTTTCTTGATCTGACAGGATTGTTCAGGAATTGCCACGCGCAATTCACTACCGACTTTGGGTTCACGAAGGATTTCAAGTGTACGATTTCGAGATGGCTTTTATTGTCAATGACGACTATGAGAACATTGCCCAAGCTTGCAAGGTTTCTTAATGAATTAATTGTATAAATGATCTTTTACCTGCAATTATACTTACGTTTCATTGTCTTTGTTTAGGATGTTGTGGACATTGTTAAGGAGTATGCGGGCAGAAACGAATTTCCTATGTCTCTCGCTCTCGAGATGAGATTTATGTCAGACAGCAAGAGCCTTCTTTGTCCCGCCGTAGTCGGACGCACCAAACCGGACGAAGATGCAATCAAGGTGGCCTACGTCGAAGTCTTGGCTCTTGGAAATTCAACGTCTCGCCCACTTTGGGTTAAATTTACCAAAGAAGTAGCCAAGGTCAGTCAATGAAGAGTACTGCAACAGAAAGATGTAGTTGCGTTTCTCCTAAGAAATGGATGTCCGTTGACGGTGTGAAGCCCTTGCCTCACTGGGCCAAAATGTCTGAGTTGGAACCCACTCCCGAATTGGTGCAATATCTGTGGGAAAACAACGGCAAAAACATGCAGAAATTTCTTGATCTACTCGAAGCGTCGAACGCCGATCCCGGTAAGATGTTTTTTAACGAATATCTGGAGACTATACTGACCAAGCCGAAGTAAAAAATGGAGGCAAGTGCCTCAAGACACGTCAAACCGTGTGTTGTCGTTTTTGTGTGTCTGTGTGAAAGGTACATGTCTAACTAACTGGCGCCAAAAAATCTGCTGTGCTTATACGGGGCTTCCTTTTGAGCCTTCCAGAGTTTTCCGTGTCAAGCGCGACGCGAAAGGCTTACCACGTCCGAACAGCTTACTAGTTGGAGGCTAGCCGTGCCGCACGAGGACTGGCGGACGAGAAAACGGAGGGGGGCTCCTTCGGGGCCACCTCGTGTTCTTACAATTCGACCGGCACAGTTCGAAGACATCTGCTGCTAAGCGAGAGCCCGTCGCGACATCCAGAACGGTGCTTTTTGGCAGCAAGACAGCAAAACAACGCAAAGAAAATAATCCATAGCCAGAACGCGCCTAACGAAACACTTAGGAATCAGTTTCTGCGTACATATTATCTTCGAAGCCTTCCTTCGCGAAGCCTTCCTTCACGAATTTGACCGATGGCACATCTCTAGAAGTCCTAAATCAAACCTTGCTTGGAATAACCACGAATCGCTTTTAGATTTCCTCACTTCTTTCGCCACAAGACAAACAGTAGGAGAAGAACTGCGACCGCAACAACGACAAGCACAGCTATAATGATTCCCGCAATGGCTCCACCAGAAAGCCCTGTATAACAATATACGTCAGTTCTAAAATTCAAATTCAAACGGTATCTTCGTTACCTGTGCCTTTAGGCTCTGATTCGATATTACTCGTTCCAGGAGACGATCGTTGTTCCTGAAACGCGCTTAGAACGAAGGGTTCCGTGCCTTCTCTCGCCATGGACATCCTCGATGCACCGTCATAGGAAACGGGCTCCTGACCGGGAGTCAAAATATCGAGCAACTTCTGAATTTTAGATCCGTGACCGAACACGACGGCATCGGCCAAATTGTTCGCGACCGCATCGGTCAGCCGAGACTCGGGCAGACTGTCGTAGAGAGCCACGGCGCCTCCGGTCACGTTCAAAGAAGACGAAGAAATATTCAGTCTCGTTTTCTCGCCGCCACCCGGCGGCAAGTCGACCCCGAGAAGAAAAAAACCGGAATCGTCTGTCCGATATCCTTTCAAGTTCCACATCGAAACGTACTGGGACGAAGTGCTCGCGAAGACGAAAACGGTGAAATTGGACAACGACACGTCGCCTCGACCGCCGTCGAAAATCTCGACGAATGCCTCCGGACCGACGGGAAGCACCTCGCTTATGATCACGCCGGCGTTCGTGGCGAGGAGTCGATCGCGTTCGATAGTCGGACACGCTTTCGTATCCTTTCGCGACACGGTCGGCGAAGACGGGCAATCGTTTCGACGACGAGGAGTCGGACGGGACAGGAGGTAAGAAGCGGACGAAATTTGAGTGCAGCAACTGCATCTGCTAATCGATTCGTCGTCGTCGCTATTTTTATTCCAGTCTTCGTTCGCCTGCGACTCGCCGGGCGTCAAGAGGCTCAGGAGCGAACGGTCGCTGCCGTCGTTCGTTCCGTAGACGAGAGCGTCGATCAGGTTCTCGTCGGTCGCTTGCGTATTTTGGGGAAAATCGTAAGGCGAGCCGGCGTAGAGAGCGACGCCGTCCGGACCGTTTTGAATGCTGTGAGCCGGTAAGACCATGTCCGGATCGAGAGATGCGGACCCAATAACAAAATATCCATTCGAGTCGGTCCTGTATCCAGTCAAAGCGACAGTCAAGTACGACTTGTCGTTGAAGTATCCGTTATAGAGCACTAGAACGATGCCGTCCAAAGACGAAGCGCCCTTGCCGCCGTCGTAGAGTTCGACGAATTCGCCGTCGTCGGCGAGTGCCGGCGTATCGGCGTTGATTTCGTTGATCACTATAGCGGACGTGCAGGGAACGGGAAGACGATCGGGAGGCGACGGCGTCGATGCGACGTCGTTGCAAACGTTCTCTTCGCCGGGAGTGGGTCGCGCGAGTCGATACAGCGTGCCGTTCAGTCTTTGCAGACTTCCGCCGCCGCAGCGACTGAGAGACTCGTCGTCGTCGTAGTGAAACAGGGGATCTTCGAGGAGTTGATCTTGACCGGGGAGGAGTCGATTTAGAAGGAAGTTGTCGACGTAAGTGCGTGCGCTGTACACTATAGCGTCGACGAGATTTTCTCTCGTTGGCCTCGTGTTTACAGGAAAACTAAGCACGAGTCAACGTTTTAGAGGTAAGGAGATTTGTGTGCACTTTACTTACCGTTCGATTGACGATCGATAGATTGCCACCGCATCTGGCCCGTTTTGAAGAAAACCGTCGCGGTAGACGAAGTCGGGCCTGGGATTCAATCGTGATGATCCGATGACGAAATAACCTCTGGCATTCGTTTTCTTTCCAGCGAGGTCGATGGTCCGGTAGCTCGCATCGGGAGGATCGTCTTGGTTGCCGTTGAACAGGACGACGAGGTAGCCGTCGAGGGATGTGCCTCCTATGCCGCCGTCGTACAATTCCAAAAATTCGTGGCTGTCGGCGTCCGGATCGTCGGCATTCAATTCGTTGATGACGATCAGTGGAGCGTTTTCGGTGAGCGGCGTCGGAAAAGTCGATTTAAAGGCGTCGTTTTTAAACGGTTCTACACTGCCTAATCTTCCCAAAGAATACCCGGGAAGGTAAAGAGCTGGTGCGGAATTTGGGGTGAATACCGACAACAGCGTCGTAGCAGAGACTCTCGTTCGAGTCGTTTCGAAGACGACGGCATCAGCAAGATTCATCACTAGTGGATTGCTGAAGCTCATAGGGCCATCATACAGAGCAAAGGCTCCGTAAGAAATGTTGGTAAGTAACGCATTCTTTGAAGCGGGCCCCTCCACTGCATCGCTTCCTATAACGAAATACCCTGACGAATTCGTTTTGTATCCGGCCAAGTTCCACTTGCCGACGTATCGAGTACCACTTCCCTCGTACATCACTAGAATCATGCTACCGAGACTCGTGTTCCCTTTGCCGCCGTCATAGAGCTCAACGAATGCATTGACGCCGGATGGCAGAACTTCGTTGATTACTACCTTACGACTTGTTTTTATCAAACCAGATCGACCCACCAGCACGCAATCTTGACGGGAAGTGTTCCGTGGAACCGATGGCATAGACGAGCAATTGTTAGCCATTCCCGGAGTGGGATGAGACAAAAGAAAAGCCCCCAATTGAATAGGAGCGCGTGCAGCGCAACGACTAATAGATTCTTCACCGGGATGATGCAGCCAATCTTCGTTTACCTGCGTTTGTCCTGGCGCCAAGGCGTCCACCAGTCCAACGTCTGTTTGATCGTTGGTTCCGTAGACAACCACGTCGACCAGATTGGTCGAAGAAGCGGCTGTGCCTTGGGGGTAATCGAACGGAGATGCCATGTGCAAGGCCACCGCATCAGCTCCGTTCTGAACAGAATTCCGTGGAAGGACGATGTCCGGTTTCAGAGCTCCAGATCCTAGGATAAAAAGGCCGGTGACCGAGTCGGTTTGATATCCGGTTAGCGGCACTGTCAGATACGAGGCATCCCCGTTTCCATTATACAAGACGACAACTAAGCCGTCTAGAGACGTCCCTCCTATTCCACCGTCAGATAGTTCAATAAATTCGTTAGTGTCCAGCCCTGGCGAATCAGCGTTTATTTCGTTGATGAGAATATTGGATCTGCATGAAACGATCGATGGCTTAGGAGCTGGCGTGGCCGGCACGTCGTTGCAGTCGTTTGGCCGGCCCGGCGTTGGACGTGCCAGTCTATAGACGCTGGAATTGAGACGCTGTTGACTAAAACAGCGATTGATCGACTCGTCCCCGTCGAAATGAAACGTATCGTCTTCCTTCACTTGACTCTGATTTGGCAAGAGAGCATTGACTAGAACTGGATCAACACTGTCATATTTACTATACACAATGGCATCTATGAGAGCAACTCGAGACGGAGCTGTGCCGACGGGAAAACTACAAAAAATAATTAGACACCCTACGATTTATAGAAGGAAAAGATGCACCTGGAAGCAGAAGCCCGATAGATGGCTACAGCATCTGCTCCGTTTTGAAGGAAATTGTTCCGGTAGACGAGATCAGGCTTGGGGCTAACCTGCGATGATCCCACGACAAAGTATCCCTTGCTGTTCGTCGTTTCTCCGGCGAGATTGATTGTCAAGTAGCTCGTATCTGGCGGATTTCTGTTTCTTCCATTAAACAAAACGATGATAAAGCCACCCAAAGGCGAGTTTCCTCGACCGCCGTCATATAATTCCAGAAATTCGTGCGTGTCAGAATCAGGATCGTCGGCGTTTAGTTCGTTGATGAGAAGGGGCGGAATAGCGTTGGGTAATAGAGGCGTTGGTATACCAATTACGAATGCAGGGCTATCGAAAGGCTTTAGACTACCCACTCTGGCTATAGAATATCCAGCGACGTACGCAACAGCGGGAAAATTAGGAGTCAATACGGAAAGTAAAGCAAGTGCGGAAATTGATTTGTTCTTCGCACTAAACACAATTGCATCTGCTAAATTAAGCACTCTCAGACGAGATGACACCGGTCGATCGTAGAGAGCAACTGCTCCGTAGGTAATGTCAACAAACGAAGAAAGATCCTTGGAGAAGTCTTTTTCTACGAGTCCTTTTCCAATAACAAAATAACCGGAAGCATTCGTTTGGTATCCATTCAGATTCCACCTGGCGACGTATTGACTACTATTTCCACTATACACAACGAGAGCCAAATCAGCAAGATTCGTGTCCCCTTTGCCCCCGTCATATAACTCAATAAACGCGCCAGGACCAGACGGCACAACTTCGTTAATTGTAACGTTTCTGCTCGTCTTTACCAGAGCTGAACGACCGACTACTGGACAGCGTTTGGTGACAATATTCTGCGATACGGAAGGCACAGATAAACAATTATTAGGCAGTCCAGGCGTTGGGTGTGATAAAAGAAAGGCTCCTAATTGAACAGGAGCTCGTGCAGCACAACGACTAATAGATTCTTCGCCGGGATGATGATTCCAATCTTCGTTTACTTGCATTTGTCCTGGCGCCAAGGCGTCGAGTAGTCCAATGTCTGTTTGATCATTGGTTCCGTACACAACTACGTCTACCAAATTGGTAGAATTTGCAGGAGTGCTAGATGGAAAGTCGTATGGCGATGCCATGTACAAAGCAACGGCATCAGGTCCATTTTGAATCGAATTTGTTGGAAGAACAATGTCTGGGTGATACTGAGTGGATCCAAGAAGAAACAGACCGGTTTTCGCATTTGTTTTGTATCCAGTCAATGATACGGTCAAATAAGACTGATCTCCATTTCCATTGTATAGCACGAGAATGAGGCCATCGAGAGAAGTTCCTCCAATTCCACCGTCAGACAACTCGATATATTCTTGTACATCTGACCCGGGCGAATCAGCATTGATTTCATTAATGAGAACTTTCGATGCGCACAAAGTCACGGAAGGCTTGGGACCTCCACTAGTTGGGATCACTGTGGGAGCAGCAGACGTTGGAGCAGCAGACGTTGGAGCAGTCGTTGGAACGTTGAAACAATGATTCGGCCCGCCCGGCGAATAGACGGCCAATTTGAAAGCGCTTGAATTGCGAGGATAAAGACCATAGCAACGACTTATTGACTCGTCCATAGCGTGAAAAGAATCGTCCTCTCTGATTTGGAATTGATTAGGCAAAAGTGCATTGACCAAAGCAGTGTCAATTGTCCCTGATCTGCTGTAGACGACAGCGTCAACTAAATCCACTTGAGTAGGTTTCGTACCAGAAGGAAAACTAAGAAGAAAAGTCCGTAAATAGTTCAGTTCAATTGTTTACATACCTGCTAGCAGGTGCCTTATAAATAGCAACGGCGTCGGCACCGTTTTGTAAGAAGTTGGAAGGCAGCGTTAAGTTTGGCGAAATGGCTAAATTGCCAATAAGAAAATATCCGCTACTGCTTGTCTGCCATCCAGTCAAGTCAATCGTTCGATAACTGGCATCCCCACTTAGGGCCCCGTTGAAGAGAACGACAATGAAGCCATTCAAACTGGTCGATCCGACTCCGCCATCGTAAATTTCAATGAATTCTTCCTTGTCAGAACCGGGACTGTCGGCGTTGATTTCGTTGATAACGAGGTGAGGCGACGGGTCGTAACAGCTCGTAATATTAGCAGGATCGAAGGTCGTCAACGCAGAACAATTCAACACGTCGGAAAGATCGAAACCGATCAATTCCGCACTACAGTCCTTTCGAATTCGATCGCACAATTCGTAGCAGGGAGACAAAGGACGACCTCCTTCACCACAGGGGGGATAAAACGAGGAGCAGATGAACGAGCCAAAATCGTGAGAGCATCCGCTCCGAGCCACCGACATGTACTTGTTCGACGCAGTTGCGGCGCTTTTCTGATCCTGATGTCCTAAACTATTCGGTAGGCGGATTCGATTGAACGTTGCATTTGTGCAGATCGTCGCTATGCTTCGATCGAGCTTTTGACACGATTGCGCGAGAGCGCCGAGGCTCGACTGGGATATCGTCAGAAAGAAAAGGAGGGCAACGAACGCCGAGATCATCTTTAGGGGCGGGCAGGTCACATGGGGTGCATTAACGCGTCACATGCGATTTGGCGCCCTGCGCAGATTAAATTAATTAATATTTGCTTTGCCCATTTCAAAAATAAACGTGCTCTTTTTGGTGTAGGCATGCCAACCAAAAGTCTTCTCATTGAATTGAAGTGTTTTCTGGTTTCGATTCGTCAATTTCTAGACTTGGCTTCTTTGGGTACCAGCATGCTGCTAGAACTCCCGTCACTACGTAGAATACGCCCACAAAAGCAAAGACGTACTGCTCGTAATCAATTTTCAGGAGCCATTTGAAGAGGGGAGCAAACATCACAGGTGCACATATTCCCGAGATTGCTTCAAGGGTTCCTGCCGCCCCAAGGACAGAACCTAATTTTAATTTAATTAATAGTCGTTATTTGTCAGGTCCGTGAATGTAGCACCTTGTTTGCTTACGGACGTGTAGTTCGACGCTGTTCCACGTAGACACGGTGTCATCCATGCAAATAGCATAAAAAGTGAAGAACCTACATAGTAGGGGTGTAAACAGTAAAGCAAACTCTACAGTTTATTTCTTCACCTGCATAAAACATCCACTGTCGGGTGAGGAAAGTGAAGGCTCCATAAGTCATAATACCGAACATGGCACCGATTGCCACTTTGTCTTGATTCCTCAGTTTTATTATGTGAGACATGGGACCGCTTCCGATGAAGAGAGCCACCATGCGAAGTGAGAAGAAGATTCCCTAATAAATCGAGTGAGATTAAATAATTGGTAGTATATAGTACTGTTTCAAAGGCTCCCCATCCAAAATCGCGTTTAGCAAATAGGCTAAATGTGAAGTGAATGCTCCGAACCGGAATCCAGTGCGTGAGTAGCATTACAGTCAGCACTACCCATGTCCATGACTGCAACAGTGTCATCGCCGATCCTATGGGAGTAAGGATTATCCAGCTAATTGTTCTCCGGTGACATTTAGGATTCGCTACATTGGTAGACTCGGAGTTATTTACAGCTAACAGTTTTTCTTCTTCTGCTGGCTCTTTCAGACAGCATTCAGTCAATTGAGCAGAGTCAAAACACTGAAGTATTGCTCGTTTCTCCTTAGGAAGTGTTTCCGTTACACATGTGGCAATAAAGACCGCAAGTATAAAGTAGAGACCGCCAGAGAGGTAATATGGAGCTTGTACACCAATATTCTTTGCCATGGCACCGCCTATAAAAGGGCCACTTGCAACTCCCAGGAAGAGAAACCCCTCCGTCCAGGCGTAGTTCCTCGATCGGTTTGCCGGACTGGACGTGTCAGCTACTGCCGAAAATATGACTGCACAAAACAGATATGATGAACTTAGGGTGCCACATGCAGCGTGCGCGTAATGAAGAACGTTAACATTCGGCGATAAAGCCTGTGCCAGTTTGTCCAAGCTGGTTCCCAGTGCCATGACGACAAGGACCCTTTTGCGGCCGTACAGGTCAGACAAGGAGCTAAGCAGTGCAATCATTAGCACGCCAACAATATTGTAGTCGCGCAGTGTGATTTTCACGCAGTCTGTTGCCCTTGCGACTATTGCTTTGTCCGTCGAGTTGCATTCGTGGGTGAGAAGGGGGCGGTGCCAGGGGCTGGCGGTGCCAATGGACGAATTGGACGAACTATTGCAAATCAGTGCGAAGATTAGTTGTGGCATCATTGTACCGTCGCTTGCTATATCGTTGAAGAACGCCCAGAGAAACGTTATTGCATTCCATTGGAGGATGTGCCGATCGACTTTGAACGCCATACCATTGGCAGTTTTCGCTTTCTTTTAGGTATTTCTTTTAGGTATTTCTGCCGTAGTGTCAGCGCGGCAACAGTAGTTGGATTAGTGTGTAGTTGGGCTCAAGTTTGTGAGTACATATGGTCACGTGTCAAGTGCCGCTGCAGAGGTGTCTCTAAGGGTCCGGAATAAAAATGTACGTCTAATATAACGTCACCCACCTAATTTCATTGTCATTTTCGATCGTCCAAGTTCTACAGATAGTCTAGCTTCTGTCGAAAGACGACGTACGGGTGAAAAGAGCCCGTTTTCGAGCGAGAGCCCATTTTTCGAGCTGTTCGCGGAACGGTGGCTGGCTGCACGTACGTTCACCACGTCGCGCTTCAAGTTCTCACGCTCGACGAAGAGCGACGGAGAAAAACGTAAAACTAGCTAAAAATGTACATAGCACATTTAAAAAATTAATAGCAAATTTTAAAAATTAGTTTTGAGAAGAGCTACTGGTGTACTGCACCACCAATCAAAACCCAAGCGAAGTTTGCCAGATCAATTAATTCTAGCAGTGTAGACAGTGAAAACTGTGAAATTACACTTACTGTGACCGAGAAAATAGCAAACGACTCCTCCCTTTCATCACGTGCCCACAATCGACGTCATCGTACCAGTTCGTTCACCTCGTTGCTTCCACAACCGAATTGTGACGATGGAAGAGATTCCTCGCACATCAATGATCACTCTCGACCTCAAAACGTCGATCGGCGTCGACTTTTCGAACCCCATACGACGCGTAAGCGCGCCTTTCGTCGTTCCAATCGTTCCAATCGTTTTCCTAGTACATTCGCGACTACTATCACGAAGATCCAGACAACTATTCAGACGAACTGGCGCGTTTGAAACAACTCCGAGCGGTAGGACAGCGACTCCGTGACGTCATCGTCCTTTTCTCTCGACTAAACCGCCTCTTTCTCTCCGACACTTTTTTTAGAACGCCATTACGCCGACACGCGACTACTCGGGATGCAGCGTTCTGCGTCGATATTTCTGCCAACTTCACTTTCTCGAAGCCCGATTTCCAATGAAAGAAGGCGAAGCGGCGGCGATCGCATTCTCATGGTTCGATATAAACGACGTTCCCATTTCCCAATTCCCATTATTAAAAAATCAGTTCGTGTATTCCTGATATCTAATCAAAGCCTCTTTGGTATATCCTAGGACGGATCCTCTGTCCGGCAAGAGCGTTTCCATGTCTGACATCTCGTATGACCAGTCTGCCATTCTATACAATCTTGGTGCGTACCAATAAGAAAAACGGCAACTGTGTTCTACTGGCAACTTTCTACTTTTTGCAGGTGCCCTTCATTCTCAACTCGGTGACTATGACAGTCGAACTACGGACGACGTAAATCCGACGTTTTTCTTTGAGGCGTCTATTCCCTTGACTTCCTTTTTTTTTCCCTCAGGGGATGCGCGTCTCCTGCACTCATTTTCAATGTGCGGCGGGCGCCTTCGACTATCTCAAAGTGAGGAATTACAACCGAAACGCCCATTCAATTAATTAATTGATTTTTCTAAAGGAAAACTTTGCTGTTGCTGCGACTCCTGATTTGAGCAGCGAGCTGATGGCAATGTACACAAGTGTCATGTTGGTGCGTTCTTTGAAAAAGTGATCTATTGCCCAATTTCACGTTTTTTCTCTAGGCCCAGGCGCAGGAGTGTCTTCTTGAGAAATCGGTCAAGGAAAAGCGGAAGGGAGGAATCAACAGCAAGGTGGCTCGGCAAGTCGCCAATTACTATAGTACGGCACTATTGGTTGCCGAATCGTCAAAGGCAGTCACAGCGTCGAAAAAATACAAAGTACATACGACGCAATATGTGCGTTTAGGAAAAAATGGACTTAATTTCTTTCTTCAGACGTGGCAGAAACATTTTGAACACAAATCCCTGTACTTTGCCGCTCTGGCTCTGGTAGAAACTACCGTATATATCTCGCGCTCACTAGCATTACTTGTGTCTACCCTATTAGATGTTTGCTGCTACTGGATCGGAAGAGCAGGGAAAACATGGCGAAGAGGTAGTCTTATGTTCACGTTTTGCAGCCGAAATGTTCGAATTTTCCCCAGGTGGGCTACTTGAAGGCTGCCGCGGCTAAAATTGAAGAAGCAGGCAAAATAGCAAAGGCGAGAATCTCTTTCTATTACGACTTTACTAAAGAATGAGGCTTTTCAATTTTCTCAGGATGACGCGAAAGCAAAGGAAGCCGTGCGATTGGTGTCAGAGGCCATTGCCAAACTGTAAAACTCTATTTCTCTCCTCCACGCTTTTGACATTATCATTTCCGTTCTAGACTCGAATCCGCCGTAAAGAACAACGACTTCGTCTATCACGAAGCAGTTCCGGAGCCCGACGCTCTTCCCGAAATAAAAGGTAAGCACTGCCAGCATTCACGTTGCCATGTCGACGTCGTTTGTCTACAGCGTCGTCCCTCGTTAAACCGATGCCGTTCCAGCCGTCTGATCCGAGCGTCTCGGGCCACGATATATTCGCTAAGCTGATTCCTATGGAAGCCCACGAACTTTCGTCCGTCTACAGGTTGATTGAGAAAGGCGCTTGTGACATATTGGTTTTGGGGCACACGTTGTTATCGTCGTAGTGAGGAGAAGGCGAGACTTCTTCGTCACATTGGAAGCCTTATAGAAGGAAAAGATGCCGATTTGAAGTGAGACTGAAACCGTTAAAATCGTCAAGGGCGTATTCATATTGTAGAGGCATCTAATAATAATTGTGGTCTAATCTACCAGGGTGTACTTAGTTGTTTATGTTTTCTCTTTGAAGGCAAACCATGGAGTCTCTTAGTCTTGAAGACGTTCTCAAGCCGCACAGCGTACCAAAAACACTGCCACGTAAGTAGCCACGATAATAGATGTGATCCTGCGCAGGACGTCACATGTCTACAGCTCAGCTTCATGAAAAGTACGAGGACATGAAAGACAAGAAAGACGTCCTTGACCATCTCAGGGAATCGCTTGATGGTGCGTGGTGACGTGAGAGGTTTGAAAATTGAATCTTATGAAAAGGCTCCGCCTCCTCTCTCCCTAGAGCTGGATCTTCTTTCAGCCAAGGCAAAGACTTCCCTTGATCAAGTGGAAGCTCTCCTAGAGGAAGACGAGAAGCAGGAAAAACTGATTGAAGTCAATAACAAATTATCTTCGTTGCAACGACGAATCTTTTTTCATTGATCTAATAGGAAAAATTTGGTCCTCGGTCTCAGCCTAAGGAACTAGCCGACCTTCACACTGAACTGAAACAGTTTCAAGAGGCTCACGCCAAGGGGGTGAGAGCGTGAGTCGAGAAATTAAAATAGGGTACATTATTTTGTCTTTCAGATGAGTACCAATGCCGATATTGTGGAAAAATTCAAGCAGAATCAGGGTCACTTTGAACACCTAACGGGTTCCCAGGACGCTCTGCTCGCATCCCTGCCGACTCAGAGTCTTCTAGACTGTAAGCGTCGTTTTCCTCTTTAGTCGACTTTCCGTTGTATGATTTGGCGGTTGCAGCTCCTATCGACGAAGAACTCGTCGAAAACTTGCAGAAACTCTTGGGAAAAGTCGATCAGATGAAAGCGCAGCGCAAACAATTGGAATCGGATTTGAGAGAAAAGGTGCAGAGCTTCGGACTCCTCTACTTTATTAACTTCACAAACGCTTTAGATCAATAAGGACGATATAACGAGTCAAATCGTCACAGCCGAGAAAGACGCTCAAGACGTAAAAACATCGTCTAAACACTTCTTAAAACGCGTCGTTTCTGTTCTAGAAATTCTTCTCGAAGGAATTGGAGAAACACAACGACGTCGTCGACCTGATTCGTCAGAATCTCGACGCGCAGGATCGCATTCTCGCCGCGCTCACCGAAGCGAACGCCAAGTACGCGTCCGTGCGACAGAACCTTCAAGAAATCGACGAACAACGCGAACAAATCGTCGAGCAAATCGTCGAGGCAGCCGACGTCTTTCCCAATCTCGACGCCCGAGCCGAGTAGGAAATAAAAAGTAGAAAAAAATCTGCGCATTGGGACTCGGGATTTTTATCACGCAGAAAGGGCCTCGGATTTTTCAAGAGACTCGACGAAAAAGCCGCTCAACTGCTGAACAAAGCGCGAGACGTGTGCGCGTCTCGTCAACGCGAACGACCCGCTCTCGTGCCAGAAGCGTACGCGTCCGTCTCATCCCAAAGCGACGGCGAGTGTGATGCTTTCTTTCTTTCTTTCTTAGACCCGTTCGCCCCGTCGTCGCTCCCGCTTCCGCTCCGGATCGCGCGGAACCCCAGGGCCGCTTCGCTTCTCTAACCCACTCCCACCCGCCGTCGAGATCGAGTCTGCCGCCCAAGCCCGCTCATCTCCTCGGCGGCGTTCCGGCGCCGGCGACGACCGCGTCTCCCGTGCCGTCCCTCGGGGCAACATTTTCTCCGGCGACGCAATCGTCGACGTGGTCGCCGCTCGTGTCGCCGGCTCCTCCGTCGTCGGAACGCGTCGTCATCGGCGGACAAAGTCAGCCGGATCCGATTTCTGCTATGACGCGCGTCGTTGTTGCCGGTGGCGAACGATCGACGTCGTCGCTCGTCGTCGAACGGGAGCGCGCGCTGCCGGCTTCCGCCGTCGGAAACGTCGCTACCTTGCAAAAGGTCGTCAGCGACGTGGAAGCCCAATTGAAGGCCCTGTCAGAAGTGTCGTCGCACGATAATCGCTTCGGGATGACGCGGGACTGGGAGGTAAAAGTGCGAGTGTTCGTGTGTCTAGTTGCTTGACTCATAAGTAATGGTGCCAAAGGCTCTGAACGCTTTCGAGGCCGAAGATGCGAAATCTTTCACAGTGCACGCTGCCCGAATACATTCTCACATGAATCGCTCTGCTGACTCGGTTCCGTGTAAGAAAAGAGGCTCTATGTGTATAGAAAGAAATGACTTATTATTTCTCTTTCTCGTTAGATGACCAGAATAGAGTGAAATTGCGCGGCGTCGCTGCCGACTACATCAATGCCTGCTATTTGGACGTGAGAATAACTAGTTTTCAATTTTAAATTAATTAATATGTTCGTTTTTTTTGTTTCTCAGGACTTGTCTCCGCCTCGTCACATCGCCGCCCAATCGCCGCTCTCCTCCGACGCCGTCGACGATTTCTGGACGATGGTGTGGGAATGCCGAGTAGTCGCGATTGTAATGTTAGACAGAGAAATCGAAGACGGAAAGGTGATAGAAGCTCCCTATTCTCCTTCGTTATCTCATATCATTATTGAGGTATCTTGCTATCGTTACTGGCCCGAAGGGGGAGGCCACGTACTCAAAACGGGTCCTCTCGAAGTGACGCTCCAGAGCTATCGCGAAACGAGCGTTTGCGTATGTCGCTATGTTTGCATAAGGAATACGAAGGTGACGTTAATTCGAAATAGCAATTAGATGGCCTTCTCATTGTTCCCGCCTTCCTCCGTGATTTTTATAGGATAACGAAGAGAGGACTGTTGCCCATCTGGAATATCGAGACTCTTCGGAAAAAAGGTGGGACGCGTCTGATTTGATAAGCGACGTATTGAATAATTCAACTGGTTTTCGTTAGCGATGTCGCCGTCTCGTCTGGCGGGCTTCCGCCGCTGGCAATGAAAGGTTTTTGTGAGTTTTTGCTCGAGGGAATGGCTGTTTATCGTCGATTCGCTCGCAACGACGAACCGTTGATCGTTCACAGCAGGTCAATACGGAAAGAAAAGAAACGATGTTCTCTTTAGAAGGGTTCTCGTGTTTTTGTACGCAGCGACGGTGGAAGTCGAATTGGAGCTTTCGTCGTTCTGCACAGCGCAATGCGAAGCATCGACGACGGAAATTCTACGGGTAAGAGAAACGGAAATGAGGTTTGCAGGGGGTGGGCAGGCGTACCCGCGTAGATTGTTCTCTCTCGAAGCGTTCCACTTAGCTAGAAGCCGAATCGAGACCCTTAGGCTATAGCGTGCTCGTTTCTGTAGTGAATGTATTCAATCTGGTGCGATTGTTGAAAAAACAGAGGATGCAGACGATAAAGAGCAAGGTGCTGAACAGAGTGTGCACGTTTCGTCTAATCCCTAACCTCTTGCTTCGTTATCTCTTTAGGAAGAGTACATCTTCTGTCACACGGCTCTACTGTATCTCGTTCGTCGCGTCTTATCGGGATCGCAAGCGATCGATGAAGCGCCGGCACCGTCGTCCTTACCGTCGCTGCCGCCTGCGCCGCCTCAAGATCCACCGGAACCACGGCGAAACGATCCACTCAGCTCCTTGGATCCGTTTTGGAAGATTGGCGTCGACAGAAAGAAACCAGCGCAGCCGGCCGACGAATTTGATCCGCTGAGTTCGGCACCGCGTCCGAGAGCGGCGACGGTGGCGGCGGCGACGGCATCGTCGGTTCCACCTCACTCTGGCTTGTACAAGTCGTACGAAAGCGTCGAAACGTCGTCGGGAAATGTTGTCAACGTTCGCGGTGCCGCCATTTCGTCTGAGCGAGAACAGGCGACGACGGCGACGGCGACGACGGTAGCAACAGCAGCTCCAGCACCGATGGCGACGTCAGCAAACGTCGTGCAAATACCGTCTTTCGTGACGTCGTTGCTGGCGGAAAAAGAGAAACAGATCGAGATGCAGGCGCTTAAAATTGCCGAACAGGATCGCGTTATCGGCGAGCAGCGAAAACGAATTATCGATATGGAGATGGCGTTCGGCGACTTGCGACGTCAGTTCGACGAGTGTCGGCAACTTGCCGAGGAAAAGCAGCGCGTCGTTGACGAACTGAAAAGCAAATTGATTGGCAGTCAGTCGTTGGAAGTGCAATTGGAGCAGCTGAAAAGTTTCGTACTCGTGGAAAAGAGAAAGCAGGAGGTGCACCGACAAGAAGACAAGCACTATCAGCAGCAGCTTCAGCAGCAGCTGCAAATTCAGCAGGCCGAGCTGAATAAACAAAAGGAAGATCAGCGGCGACAAGATGCAGAAAAGCAAAGACTTTTAGAACAGCAACACCGGAATCAGCAGCCTTTGCCATCGCCAGCACCTATGCTTTCTCCCGCGCCGACACCCGGTACACCGGTATGGGGAGACGGCTCGCGATTCCCTGCGTCCCATCCCCAGACAATGCAACCTCAGCCGGCCCAACCCCAACTGATCCAACCCCAGCCGCTTCAACCCGCGCAGCCGGTCCAAGCGCAGCCAACCCAACCGCAGCCGCTTCAATCCGTGCAGCCGGTTCAACATCAGCCCCAAGCGCAGCTAATTCATCCGCAGCACCATCAGCAGATTACTCATCCGCCACAGCAAGGTTCTACTAGGCCCCTTCCGCCGCCGGTGCAGCAGCAGCAGCAACAGCAACCGATTCTAGGTCAAAATCCTGCTTCTTTGCAAGTGATCGGTCGAGGTCAACCGTTGCCTCAACGACCCAACGAGCCTTCGCACTATTTTCATCAGCCGGCAGCAGCAGCGGGTCAAGTAAGCCCTCAAGCGGGAATCACTCAAAATCCTCTCGCGGGGGTGAAACCGTATCAACCGCGCGATCAGCATCGGGGTCGAGGGGGGCCTCCGTCTACATTTCAGGGTCATTCTCAGCAGTTTCGTCCTTCCCAGCCGATTCCTATGCAAACGAGCGTGTCTCAACCGCTTCCGCAGCAGCGGTATCCCTCTCAGTTTCAGCCGGCGATGGCTCCCGGCCAGATGCACCCGAATCCGAATCAAATTATGCAGCAACAGCAGCCGCAGGCTCAACACGGAACTGTTCAGAATCCGTCGCTAGCTCAGCAACACTCGTACGTGCAAAAGTAACAATTTCTACGTCTCTATATTGTGTCATTTATTATTCCCGTGATTCGAAGTATCGTGATACCGTGCGTGCATGCAAAACTAACGCGAACGGACGTCACCTTCTATCCTTAGCCAATTAATCAGTTAACTACTCTATGTCGTTGAGAGCGGAAGGGGTTTCGCCATGTCATTCAATAGGCTTCTGACGACGTCAACTCACGCATATAGATATCACGCGCACACGCACGACTTGACGACAAGCTGAGGAATTTCGCCGTCAAACGTGTCCTTTCCAAGTTGTCTTTTCACGCTGATCGTCTCGAACGATCCCGGCGTACATAGAGGCGCCGCTGAGCGGTTGATTTTTTCATCGTTTTTTGAACGGCTTGCCTGTAGGAGGGCGAGAGCTTCCGCGTGAATACTATTGTGATACACTTTATCCAGAGATCCGCACTGTCCCACGCACAATCCGATGTCGACAATGGGCGGATGAATAACATGCCCCCAGCCAATCTCGGTGAAGTTGAGCAGGAACGAACGTCGCTGGCACAGATCTTCTCTATCTTTTTTCTTTCCAGTATCTATGCTGCGTGGGCTAACTGCGATAAGACAGCAGCATATGGAAAAGACAAAGAGAGCTTTGTTCGTCATCATGATTGCAGAAGATAGGAGGAAGGAATGAATAATACAGGCTCGTCTCTAGCAAATATAGTAGCAGTTTACTATGCAAATTGAATTCGCGAGAAATGTAAGCAAGGAAAACGTATTAGGTGCTCGTTCGCGGAAAAGCGGAGTGTTGTTATACGGGCTAGCATAGTACGGGTCCGCGTCAAGAAAGAAAGTCGAAAAACGAAAAAGACGTCGTCCATCGCAGCGAAACGAAACGTCAAGATCACAGTTTTAATATGACAGGTAGGCGTGGGCTACAAGAACGGAACGGGACCCCTCAACAAAGTCAGAGTGCCCGCTTCCGGACTCAAAAGCGCAAAAGAAGAAGAAAGAAAAAAAATCCCAGTAGCTAGTCCACTTCACGAACACTGACAGCTGACGGCGACAAGATCTTCGATCACCTTCGTCCTTCGAACGCCGCCCAACGTGCGCATAGTCACCGAAACCGCTTCGAGCTGACGCGACACGCAACAGGGTCCCGCAACCGATTTCCACTTCAAATTCTCCTCCTTAAGTAGACGTTTCCACACGGCCAACGCTTCGGCGTGAAGCGTGCTATGATAGGTCCGATCGACTTTGCCGCATCGGCCCACGCACTGGCCGATGTCGAGCCGAACGGGCTCGATCACGCGAGCCTCCCAGCCGAGTTCAGTCAGATTGACGACGAGCGGCTCGCGATGACACCACTTGGACGGTGTCGTCGGCCGGGGACTCGTAGTCAGGCTCGAGACGATGCAGCAGAGAATAATCCAAACGTGTCCTACGAACATAATCGTCTTTTTCTTTCTTTTGCTCCTATTGTGTCCATTTATGTAGTCGGTGGACCCGGAACTCGGTTATCCTCGCTCTGGCGTGCTTCCCTTGTACTTTCCTCTTCTCTGCCTCCGAATCCTATCAAAAGGCAATTGAAATCTCGTTGGGAAATCGTCTAGACTTGGGGGGTTCGTAGTCGTCGGCCCCTCGAGCCTACTTCGATAGGATCTCGTCTCGGAGATTTCTCGAGGCGGCCGACGTCAAGCAGACGGTCTCTTCGCGGAAGAGGAAACGAACGGAACGGGCAGAGGAAATTGACTCGACGTCGCTTTTTCCTGACTTTCGACAGTTCGCACTGTGTCCTCGGAACGCAACGCAGTTCTCAACACCAAAATGAGCAAACGCACTTTTTTCTAGCCTAGTTAGTATAAAGGAGTCGATATAGGTAAATTTCGTTTCGTTTTCGTGGCTTTTGACTGCGAAATTGTCAAAGAGACGTCGCTAGAGGACGAGTCTGCTCGTGCTTGGCTTCTTTTCCTTCTAGTACCCCGCGGCATTTTCGTGTCGCCCTTCTCATTCGAGTGAAACGAGCCGAACTTTATCTCAGCACTCGCCTTTTCGCTAAGACATCGAGACGTTGGAGGGAGACATCGAAGTGGCCTATAAAAGGATCGCGCTTTCGGGCTCTTCGTTCTAAGTGCAACTTGAGCGAAGATGATTGCGTTTTTGTTTGTTTGTCTTTCGCTCGCCGCCGTCGTCGTCACCGGCGCTCCCGGGGCCGGCAGCGCCGAATCGTCTGATGCCAAACGTGCGTCATCGATTTGCAAACGACACAGGCTCCTGGTCGACTTCAAGGCCCTCTTCCCCGAGCACACGGGATTGCACGATCACACAGTCGACGTCGGAATCTGCAAGGGTACGTGTAAGCCCAATCCGCACAAGCACCTTCTCTCGCCTCACAGCGGCATCGTCATTGATCACCTTCGATTGACAAAAGAAGATGTGAGAAACGGCTGCTGCGTTGCAGACGAGTCTCTACTTCTCAAGCATTTCGTTTTCAACGAGACGCGGAACGGCTTGACGAGCATCGAAATTCCTCCTATTATCGTTCCGACGATGCCTGGTGCATGCAAATGCGTTTTTTACTGACTCGACGTTTTACCACCGTCATTCCCCTTTCTGTTCTACCCGCACTTATTTAATCAAGCACCAAGTGTTGCTTTTTATATATTCGAGCATCTGTCTCTCCTTTGCCCAACTGGAACCTTTTATTTCGCCCGTGGCTATGTAAGTTCGATCCCTAACAGATCTATAAAGACTGGTTGGAGCCAATCGTTCGGTCGACTACTGTTTGGATAGCGTGACGTATAGGAACACAGTTTCCTCTTTGATTGAACGTTTAGTCGCTATCAGGTCTCCCTGATGTGATGGGCGTCTTCTACCTGCGAGACTCTCGCTCTTTCCTAACTTAAGCGTGCACGTGTTCTATTTCGCTCTTCGGCTACAAATTGCTGGTATGTATCGTCGTCATGGAACCATATTGCTGGGTCCTTTCTTTGTTTACAATGAGACGCGGACCGCGGCTTGATGAGCATCGAAATTCCCACATGCAACGCCCGGGGCGTGTAAGTGTGTTCTAATTTACTGACTCAATGTTACCTTTTTCTGGATCTTCCTGCACTTACCTAACCAAGCGCACAAACTTAAATGCGAGCATCTGTTTCCCTTGCCCAACTGGAAGCATTTATTTCGCCTTGGCTACTTTCCCAAACGGAAAATTGACTCGTCTAGTTGGTGATCTCATAGTATTTATAAACTATCCTATGCGTCATCGGCACGAGCTATCCAAACAGTAGTTGACCGAACGATCGACTGTCGTATTGCAACCAGCCTTTGATTGAACGTTTAGTCGCTGTCTCAGCTGACCAACAAGTCTCCTTGGCGTTGCGTCTTCTAACCACGAGTCTCTCGCTCATCCTGAAACGTGCACGTGTCTTCAATTTCGCTTCGACTACAAATTCGCACGCTGACGAGCAGTCACACTCAGTTTGACGTGCGCACTTTGACGATGTTCTGCTCTACCTTGCTTTCTTTTCTTCTCGTCGTCCTCGTTCTGTCGACGACGGGTTACCCTGTGGACGACGAGGACGAGGACTCGGAACATTCGAGCGGAGGGCATGACATCATTGCCGAATTTGAAAAGTTGCTCGAGTCGGTCGGTGTGATCGACGCGACAAAGTCGTCCCCTTCGCCTTCGCTATCGCCTTCGCCGCGGACGCCTTCGCCGCGGACGCCTTCGCCGCGGTCGCCTTCAAATTGTCGGGTGGAAAAATTCAAAGTCAGCATTAAGAGTCTCGGCTGGGATTTCGTTCTCAACACGCGAGAGAAGATTAATATCCATCGATGCGCAGGCGACTGCGGGCAAGTGCCGTACTACGGAACGAAAACGTTCCATTCAGAGTTACTTCGACGCTCCTCCGAACGGGAGGATGAAAAGTCCGTTGATGAGGATACGGGGAAAAACACTACCGTCGTCGCCGCCGCCGCCGCTGCCGCCGCCACCGCTTGCGTTCCAACTCGCTACCACTCTCTCGACCTCATATACCTTAGTAAGGATGGGCACATTAGGCAGGTTGTTGTACCAAATGCCATTGTGACGGAATGCAGCTGCATCTGCTCTTTCCGCTAAGCCGCGATCGTGTACAGTATATACAGATAACGTACAGACCTTCTGTTATTGCTTCTGCTGCCAATGCTTGCTTGTTTGTAAACTGGTCGGTTCAATATTGAGTACCTGGCTTCAGTTTCTCCATTCACCGGGCAGATTGCGTTCTATGAATATTCGGCGGCGTAGGAGAAACCGTAGACCATTTTAAGGGACTTGAACAAAAGACTCTCCTAATGGGGGCATCTGCATGCATTGATCGCTAATCGCAAGTTTATCCACTCGAACCAAAGAGCTTTTCTCATGCAAAATTGTTATTTCCCCCAGTCAGTTCACACTGGCTTACGATAGCGCATGGTATCACCTGGAAAAGCGAGTAGGGCTGCATGCAGCTGCTGCTGACAGGCTTGCTTCATCCGCCAGTGGCACACTCCTCTAATGGTCGAATGACGCCAGTTGAATCCGTATATGCAAACCGGTCGTCATTTCCGTAATTGCATGCAAAGAACGGCCTCAAACCACCACATCCGCGTTCAAAGCGGCAACAGCGGCTCGCGTACGTATAAGAATCCGAATCAGCCGCCTCCAGGAAGTAGAACTCTGCCGCAGCTCCTACCATGTTCGTTGCCTCTTTTTTGCTCCTACTTGCGACCGTGGATTGCGCTCCTGTAGCGAACGTTCCGCCGTCGTCAAACGTTACGATCAATGTTACTAAGGACGCTGCTGATCCGAGTTATAATCGAACGCGACAATGTTCCGAGTCATCATCATCATCCTGTAGGACCAAGTCGTTTCTGATTAATTTTGAAGCGATGCCGGATTTCGATTGGATCATCGCGCCGGTTGCCGTCGACATTAGGCGGTGCGGCGGATGTTGCGTCAGAGACGTCAACGATTCGGTCGAGACGGCCACGACAGTGACGCCACTGTCGCCCCCGTCATTGCCCAGCGTCATGACAACTCATACAATACTTACCGAAATTTGGAATTCCGTGCTGGAAAAGCGAGGCGATCGACCGTTGCGCGCTCGAGCGCGCTGCATTCCCGTCGAGTACGAAAGCCTTAAAGTTCTCATGCTTGAGAAACGCCATGAGAGATATCGTGTGGTCTACCGAACTTTACCGCAGGCGCAAGTCAAGTCGTGTCAGTGTAATGAAAATTGACTCGGCGCGTCGCAGCTTGGGGGGGCCGGCCGGCCGAGGTCTTTAGCGCTGCCCACTAACCGTCGCTAGGAAAAACGGATTTTTGTTTCAAATAAACGGGCGACCCATTAGCACGTCCTACCTAACCCTACTAGCTTATGACTATTATAAAGATAGAAATCCGCAATGCGTTTATTCTAAATTTAATGGGCATCATGTCATTGCCACTATTCTCCCCCTTGATCCGACTCGTCGTCGCCGTCGCCGTCGTACAATTGTCTCAGCGACGATCGGCAGTCGCACTGTGTGACTATTATAGGAAAAAGCATCATCTTGTAACCCTTGCTTTCGCTTTTGTCTTCGATAGGCAGTTTGATCGCTTCAAATTTGGTGGGAACGCACATCTTTTTGATGTTCGACCTCTCCGTCGACAGAACGAACAGATGATGGTATTCCATTGCGTCGTCGCCGTAAAGTTCGAGACGACAGCCACCACGCGGAGCGCAGTCGGCGTACGGGCAACCGCCGGAGCATGCACCTATGTTTACTCGCCTGTAGGCGATCTTTAGCCTCTCAGGGAGTTTGAAATCGTACTTGTTGACGTCTATAAAATAGTTTTTTCGATGGCAGAGTTGTCGTTTTGTTCGGTTCTTTTTCGGAGGAGGCGCCGTACAGTTGAGGGGACCCGGAATTGACTTCGATGGCCTTGGGGTATCCGGACTGACGACGAGCGCTACGTTTCCCGATTGCGATGAGACTCGCTCCTGTTGTGCGAGTCTTCCCGATATGACGCACAGGTACGAACAAACAAAGAGCGATATCGCTTCCAAACCCATGGGAATACGGAAGAGAAACGGAACTGCAGGTGAACGAGACACCTCGTGGCCGCGCTCCCGGCTGGTCGTCGCAGTGAAGCAACTCCCTTCGCGCCCCTTAGCCGGCGCGTTTGGGCGAACGGGACTCTCCCAGAGAAAGAAAGTAAGCGGATATGCGTTTAGGGCGTGATTTCATTAGGACTCGTCTGACGACCACCCGGAGCTACGGCGAGCACGTGCAGGCAGTTTCGCTCATTAGAATGCAAAGAAGTTTCAAAACCGAAAAAACGTCGAGCACGAGTATCACTCCTCGCGCGTAAGCAAAGGGACGAAACGCGTGAGTGTCTCCCACCACAACAAAGACGCATATAATAGCATTTATTCAGTTAGAAGAGACACGATTACGAAGAAACGAAAAGAAAGCACACGCCAGCTGGAGCCGACTACCTTGCACCGACGGGCATAGACAGTAAGACGTTCTGCCCGGACGGAAGATAGGCAACGTTCGGTGATCTCGACAGAGTCGACGCAATTTCTTCGGCCGCCTCGAGTCGTCGCAATTCGACGAGCCCCTCACCCGCCTGCTTGAAAGCGTCCGACAAGAGCTGAGCTCCCTTAGCGTCGCCTTCCGCCGTAATAATCGCCGCGCGTTTGTGCTGCTCCGCCTGAAAATTCGACGATCGAGAGCGTGAGATTTTGGAAAGACTAATTTGCATGCAGCTACCTTTTCCACGAGAAATCGAGCCTTTTCAGCTTCTTGCTGGGCTAAGAAGAAGAAGAAGACAAAACCGGTAAGGCAACATAATTCAACCATATATGGCAAGTATGCACGCGTGAGGAAATGTCGCCTGCGTCAGAGGCATCAATGCATCCAGGAAACACATGTATATATGCATGAGGGAAGAGTCTACTTACCGACTTGCTTTTGCTCCACGGCGTGAGTGAATTCTTTGCCGAAGGCGAGGTGAGTCTGAATGACGACGGATGTGATTATAGGAAGAAAGTACTACTGGCTGCGTCTTTTTACAATAGAAATGTCGTCTGTTATGATGCCAAATTTGGAGGCCCTATCCGTGAAGAGTTGCCTCACTTTCTGAGACACCTAAAGAAATGGGCATCTGCGTAAGATCGAAACCCTCGCCCCTCCTCCCCCTTACACTACCACGTACAATTTCTCTTTGCGTAATTAATTCACTTGCATCAAACTGAGCCTACATCCAAAAAAACATTAGATTCCCAACAGAACGTCCCCCCCCCCCCCCCCCCCCCCCCCAAAAAAAACGATAAAACTTCGCACCAACGAAATATATCTTATTGAAATTTTAATTTAGAGTACGTATCGCGAATATCACATTTAGAGATCCCCGCCCCCACGCCCCCCGCACACGTACGACGACGGCCTTGAGAGTTTCCGTGGTGATCGACGGCAAAAGTCGTTCGGCGTAATCCTGACCCAAATTCTGATAGATCGTCGGCAATTCCTCCGGTTTGGGCCGAAAGAGAATTCGAAGCGTGATCGCAATCGTCTGCAAGTCCTTGCTGCCCGTTTCGACGGGAACGTTGCGCGGCGTTGCGCGACAATCGTAGATGATCGGACGCTGGACCCACGGTATGAGAAAATGGGTTCCTTCGCCCGACGGCGTGGGAATCACGCCGCGAAAACGATCGAATAGGACTGCGCGGTGACCGCCCGGTACTATGTGAACATACACGCGGTGACGCCTCGAAAGGGACCCCCCGTCAGTTTTTTCTTTGATATTTTGGTACCCGTGTAGAGCGTGCTGTTGACCACGCCGCCTGTTATTGCTAATCCGACTCCGAAAGTCGCTAGACGGTTGAAGAATCTCGCCGTCATTTTGTGCCACGTGATCTAAGCTAGCTAGGGTCCAGGATTTGGAATCGACTTGATGATGAACGATGATCGCGATACGTATGTTCGAGAATTGAGACCGGCTTTTTTTACGAGATTTTTACAGAACAGCGGAAAATAGAGAAAAGCGACCGACGACGAGGTAAGAAAACACCACGAAAACGTCACCTGTTGTCATTTAGTTCATATTCAGAATCCACGACCTTTGGCGGTAATGGAAAATACTTTTCGGCTTATTTTGACGTTCTTTTCGAAACACAAGACTGCCATATTTCGTCAATATCAAATTTGGAGAAGTCTCCAAAGCAAGAGGAGTGCCAATAACGCACAAGTATAAAATACTGTAGATACTATAAATACTGAAAGAATCTATACGTGTCTTCATATTAGCAATGAAACTACCATTGGATATGATCTGGATCCGGATGAGGAAACGATGGAGCGAGTTCGTGAAGGGGAGAAACGTCGAGAGATAGAAAGGAAGAAGGAGAGGAAGAGACGCCGGCTTTGGAAACGGGCGCAGAAGCGCCGGGAAAGACAGAGAATGGTCAAGCAGAGAAAAAAGTTGGTCGCAGAGAAGTTGAAACTTGAAAGAGAGAGAATGTGAGTAAAGGAAAAGATGATAGACTACATGATAGCCTATTGCTTCTTACTAGAAAGCAAGCTGCTTCTGATGAAGCTAAGGAGAGGAATAGGTAATAAATATTGGAGAGAGGCGAGTTGTGACCATCTCTCTTGCAGTGCTCAAATTAAAGCATTCGATTATATTTATTATCATCGTCTGATGCGCTTTCTTGAATCGGAGGGTTTCATTGTCGACGAATATGAATCAAGGAAGGAGGAAATGAATCATAGCATAGAGAGTCAGCTCAATCAATTCATCTCAAGCGACGAGGACGAAGAGAAAGGATCCCAAAGCGAAGAGATGGTTCAGGTGGATTCCGCGGAAGTCATCCGAGAAATGCATCCGGATGATATGATGCAACCCGACTGGCAAGGACTTCTAGCGATGTGCCTTCAAGCAGACAAGCGGAAAATGTGGGCCGAACACTACGAGAAGTGCGTGTTAGTGAAAAACGTAGACACGGACGCTGGCACACCCAAGCAAAAAGTTTGAAATAAAATAGATATGCAGTGTGTTGCTATGTGTCAAGTATTCTATTTAGTAACAGTTTGGACGATTGTGATGCCATTTCTGGCCAATTAACGTATCCATCCCCGTCGACGTCATGCTCTTCGAGAATGGTATCGACAATCTGAGCCACTTCGCTTTCTAATATCATTTCGCCAGCAGTGAGATCGTTGTGCGCCGATTCTCGATAATCCGAGAATAGAGTCGTCAGTTCAAGTCCATCCAACAGCTGATTGCCGTCAAAATCGTGCAATTTGAATAGGTAATAAATAGCTAAAATCCACGTGGAAAACACGTGATTCGAGAAAACACGGTGGTTTGATACCTACCCTGAGTGTCATCGGCGTTTTCTAACTCTTTTTCGTCGATTTCCATAACGTTTTTGAGGTGATCCTTTAGATGCCTGCACGCAGCGTGCGCTCGAGAACCGACAATGCTCGTACGCGACCGTTCTACCTCATCGCTTGACCGTCGAGGTTGATTTTGTCGCGAATATGATCGTAAATGTGTCTAGCGGGGTTTTCCCAGCAATTTCTCTATCGAATTATGCATCGCGTAGCGTAGTTCGCTCACTCTTTCTTCTCCGCATTTGATTCGTGAAACGATCTCTCGCCATCGCATCGTACGCTCGCGAAAACGGTCCAAAATAGAAGGAACGCCCACTTCCTCATTTTTTCGCAGGGCGTTTTTAGCGCACGTTAGACCATTTCGAACGCACCTTGGAGCTGTAGTGTTGTTGAAGCACTTGCACATGTGCCCCAGATCGGAGAAGAAAATTTCAAGCTTCTAGCTCGGCTCCCGCTCCGATCAACTGTATGGGCGAGGACGCGCCAACGGAAAAGAAGACCGGCTTGCTACCCTACGCCTCTCTACACATAGGTGAACAAGCGCTATAGTATTACTCGCTTATCTGTCGTGCCTCACGAGCATACTTGCTCGCTCTTACTGGCATTCCGATGACTGCTATGTCGAATAATCGCGCCAAACCACGCCTACAGAGTCTGACCATAGATCTATGGTCTGACGCTGTCACAATTGTCCTATTCTGTGCTCGTCGTAGCTAAAAACCAACGTTACGTCGACTCTCACTGTTACAGTACAATAGCAAGGGAAGTAGGTGGGGTGGGACTTTCACAATTGCCTAAACACTCAGCGTTTGTTAGGACTGTATTGTATCAGTAATGAGACGCCAGCGATTTAAATATTGGACAATTAGTAGTTCAGAAATTATTACACACCAGTGTAACAGAACGCACATCCATAGGGCCATCCATAGTACAGTATGTCTACAGCTATAGTCAATAGATTCAAATACCTGTTAGAAGGCACTGCAAAGTGGACCCTTAATTAAAATTTTGTATTGTCTATTTCCACACGTTTCTTTCTCTTTATCCAGATGCCACGTATGGACAATTTTTCAAGGCGGTAGGCTCCATCGTCAAATGTGACAATCCGAAAATTGTCGCCGACAAAGTCGAGTCGCTCTTCGGCGGCTCAAACCAATGTCTCGCCTCGTTCTGCGTCCGAACGGCGTTCGATCTCTACCTCCAAGTGGCCGCCTATCCGAGGCGATCCCAAATCATCATGACGGCGATCAACATCCCGGATATGGCTCGCATTGTTCGCCATCACGGTCTCGACGTCGTTCCCGTCGACGTCGATCCCGAGACGCTCGCGCCCGACGCGCGATCGCTCGAAGCGGTCGTCACGTCGAAGAGCGTCGCTATCGTCGTCGCGCACCTGTACGGGCGTTGGATCGACGTGACGGACGTCGTCGCCTTCGCCAAGCGACGTCGCATCGATTTCATCGAGGATTGCGCGCAGACGTTCGCCGGATTCGAGCGTCTCGGCCATCCCGACGCGCTCCTGAGTCTCTTCAGTTTTGGCGGGATAAAGCACGCGACCGGTTTCGGCGGAGGCGTGACGATCGTCCGAAATCGCGGACTCCTGAAAAAGATGCGCGATCGTCAGCTGACCTATCCCGTATACTCGAGATGGATGTTCTTCAAGAGACTCGCTCGCTATTTCATCGTAGCGTTGTCACTCAACTCCCCGACGGTGAATCGTTACGGGCGTCGTCTCGTCGCTTTCTTCGGCATCGATCACAAGGAATACGCCGTTCAATTGTTGCGCGGCTTCAACGGCGTCGATTTGATAACGTTCTTGCGTTGGCAGCCGTCGGGCGCGCTCTTCGGCGCTCTGCTCGACGCTCTGTTACGATTCAGCGCGGACGAATATCGACGGAATGTGTCGCATTGCGAGTACGTCGCCAGTCGACTGCCCAAGTCGGTTCAGATACCCGGAAGCCGGGCTACGGTTAGGAATCATTGGCTCTTTCCTATAATTGTGGTAAGATCGCCGGTGGGTGTGGGGGTGAAGGGGATTCAGTTAGCGGGAACACCGCGGTGGCGGCAGGGCAATTGGCCGAGCTAAAAACTTGTAAAGAAAGCATTTATCTCGGTCTATTGATTTATGCGGACCCTTTGTGTAATGACCATCTCTGCCAGCTGTGGTTTCTACTGTAGACAGGTTTCAGTTGCATTCCGAGTGGTGAACAAACCGTCTTGTAACTTTGGTGGTGGCGACTGAGTTTGTTTAGTTTGATTTTTCTATCCGATTCGCTTCAGTTTTGTTGAAGAGGGGTCCTTTGGCCATGACTAAGTCTTTCCTCTTCGTAACCGCTGTAACCGCCGTCGTTTAGCCTGTCGCTCAATCTGTAGACTATAATGGGCAGCGGGCTGAACGACGATTGCGGCTTTGTCGCCACCAGAATTCGTAGTATAGCCCAAGAGTCCCGCGACGTTTCGCGCGGGAAAAGACGAGCGCTGACGCACTTTCGGTTTATGCGTGTAATTGGATCAGCGATATATCGCAAACGAGCAGCGTCTCCCCAAACGAACGTCATATCCCTGTGTACATAGACAACCAATCCGTCTCATCTGAAACGTATGACGCACGTACACACGTCGGATTGACCGGTTAAAAGTCCCATAAGCTAGCACGTTCAAGTGGAGGGGGAGGGGGGATTTTATATTGACGTCACGCGGTTCATTTTTTTCTTTGCGCAGAGCAACGCCGATGCTTATATAGACGAGCTGAATCGACGGGGCGTAGACGCGTATCGCGGTGCAACGCAATTGGACGTCGTTCGAGCTGACGAGACGGTGAGACAGACGAAAGCCTTTCCTCGTCCGAGCCGAGCCGAAGAACTGATGGCACACGTCATCTATTTGCCCGTTCACAAACGAGTTCCCCTCGACGAACTCGAACGACTTTGTGAAATAATGACCGACGTGGCCGACGTCGTCGACGCGCGGCGACGATTTAGGCTAAAATCGAAATTGTAGTTGTTTGCGCAAACAAACATTCGTACTATACCGGAAATGGGCGGGAGGGGGAGATGGATAATTGCCCCGCATTGCATTTGTAGATCTTCGATACGAAAGGGTCGGTGAACGGTCTTTTGTCTGCATAACTCACGTGGTATAGACCCTGGGCTCGTCGAGTGGCTCGTCCGTGCCGTAGTGAAACCTTCGTGTGACGTCTTGTCGCGCACGCTAGGTTATAAAGAACTTCGGACATCGAGAGTGAAAAACCGCATCGCTCTCTATTCGATGGGCTCCACAACGAGCCGCTTTCGCACGGCGCTGAGTCGTGGCGAAATTCGCGACGCGGCGAAAATCTGGCGCGAAGAGAGCGCCGACTTTCGCCGAAATCTCTCCCCGAACGAGAACTACGGCGACGGCTACGGCAACAACACGCCCTTTCTCTTCGCCGCCATGTACGCCATCGAACCGATACTCTACTTCCTCTACGAAGGCGGCGGCAATCCGAATCACGCGAACGCGAACGCGGAGACGGCGCTTCATCTCGCCTGTTCGCCGGACGATTCGCCGCTCGGCGACATGAGACGCGCGCAAATAGTCGAGCATCTCATACTCGGTCAATCGAAGACGAAGTGGTGTCTCCTTCGAGCAAAAATCGATCTCAAGGACAAGGTGCAGTGTGAGAGAGATCGAGAGACGCGCGTTGGGTGGCTCCTAGGGTCCGCATTCTATATATTTATTCTTCGTTTTAGAACGGCGACACGGCGTTGCACTGGGCCGCTCGATCGGGGCTGAAACGATGCGTCGAAGTACGGCCTTCCGTTCTACGGGCGTTGTTTTTTCTAGGCGCGCATTTTTGCATTTTTGTTCAGATTCTCGTTCATCAAGGCTCCTCCGTCTACGCGGAGAACGAGCGCAAGGAGACGCCGTGCGACTGTGCGAGTCGCGCGCGTTATAACGACATCGCCGAGATGCTCGAATCGCTCATGGTCTTTTCGGTGCGTGCGCGCGACGCGTGCGCGCAAGAACGTCTCGCGTTCATTCGTTTTCGTACGCTCTAGGGAAGCCCGGCCGATTCTGAAAAGAGCGATCACGATGCGCCCGAAGTATGCATTCCACTTTCTCTTTTTTTATTGATTTCGTTGCGAAAATTCTCTTTTTTAGACTGAAACCGTGACGTGCGGCTTGAAAGCGCAAGAAGTGCGAGAAGTCAAAGATAAGCTTCTCGTCGAGACTTCTGACATGCTAGGGGTAAAATAATTCACACCGCTTCTCGGATGACTAAATGAATGTTCTTCTTTTTTTTTTTGTTTTTTTTTTAGGTTCCTCTCTTTACAGCCGAAGCTCTGCTTCGTAACTACGGTTCGTCCTCTTTTGCCCTCGTTGGTCGTCGCTTTTGTCGACCGTTTGTTCGTCGATAGAATGGTCGAAGGAGGCGTTGCTGGAAGCGTGGATGGAAAACGCGACGTCTGCGTGCGAAAAAGCCGGCGTAAAGCTTCCCGACACGGGTATGAAAAAGAAAATAATTTATTAGGAAGTGATGCAACGAGTAAAGGATTCTTGAATAAACGTTTGTTTTCACAAGTACAGGATCTCTTCCCCCCACTAAAAAAGAAAGAAAGAAAGAAAGATAGTCCCTCTCTATCATATGCATTTTTTCTTCCTTCCCTAATGTTTCTTTCTCGGTCTATTTTTTCTTTTCTTTTTTCAGCAGATGACGTCTTTGCGACAGTCAATGATATCGACGTGGAAATGAAAGCGGAATCGTCGCGAGAAACGGAGGAGGAAGTGACGGCGGCCGAAGGCAGGGATAAGGTGAAACTAGCAGTAGAACTCTCCGCCGAGCTAATGGACTAATACATTGTATTCTCAGTGTACCATCTGCGAGGACAACGTAGTCGTGTTGGCCGGCGGACGAGGTCTTATTCCCATACCGTGCGGCCACTCCTTTTGCTCTCAATGCTGGGAAACGTACGTGTGTTCAATGGCACCCCGTTTTGCGTCTCTTACCGGGTCCGACGTCTTCAGGTATTTGACTGTGAAAATCAAAGAGGGCGACGCTCACAATATCAAGTGTCCAGCTCACAAATGCAACATACTTGTGCCTTTGGTGCGTGCACCGATTCACGAACGGATCGGGGAGTTATTGATTTATTTCTCTTTCAGGAAACGATTGAGCAGTTGGTTTCCCGCGACATGGCTAGACGGTATCTTCACTTCGATATCAAGGTAAGATCAACTTTTAAAAGAAAAACCGCCTTCTGTATTATATCCGTTTTCTGTAAGGCTTTTGTTGAGTCGAATCCCCAGCTTCAGTGGTGTCCCTTTCCCGGTTGCGGTCGCGTCGTTCAATATCCGATCCAGCGTAGCGTCGTCAGCGATTCGTCCATGGCGGCGGCACTCGTCACGAGACCGGCGACCGACGTTTGCACGTGGCGTGCCGTCGACTGCGGCGACGGTCACCAATTCTGCTGGGGATGTCGCGAGGAAGCGCACGAGCCGTGTCCGTGCAACGAATGGCGTCTGTGGCACGAGAAAATGAGGGAAATGCTTCCTAAGGAGACTCAGCGTAAGAATGGTACGTCGCTTCTCCTTTTCGCCTTGGCGCGTGCTTGAAGACTTTTCGGCTGTCTGATTTGCAGGGACGTTAAGTACGGCAGAAAGGAATGCCGCGGCGGCGTCT
Organism: Oscarella lobularis; assembly: GCF_947507565.1. Taxonomy (NCBI): domain Eukaryota; kingdom Metazoa; phylum Porifera; class Homoscleromorpha; order Homosclerophorida; family Oscarellidae; genus Oscarella; species Oscarella lobularis. The sequence continues at coordinate 650,333 of NC_089182.1, forward strand.
CTTTGGTTGGCGAAGCACACGAAACTGTGTCCCAAGTGCAAGAGCCCTATACAGAAGACGGAGGGATGCAACCACGTTTCGTGCACAAAGGTACGCGTGCGCCCTTGATAAATTTACAACTCTGTTGAATTAATTAATTAATAGTGTAAACACGATTTTTGTTGGGTTTGCATGGACGAATGGGGAAAGCACAGTTCGGCGACTGGCGGCTATTTCAAGTAACCGTTCATATCGAGCGAATATTTTCCCGTCTTCTTTAGCCGAAATCCTATAGATGTAACAGGTACGAAATCATTGGCAAGCTAAAGAAAACAAAACAGGAGTCCGTGGCAGAGGTTAGCTCGCGCAGAGCAGAATGCTTATTATTATGCCGTTTACATCCGTTCCAAATCAGGCGTCCGAAGCGTTCAAAACGGCTCAAGAGACGCATCGCTTTAATCACTTTTATAACCGCTTTGACAACCACGGAGAAAGCTCTAAGGTAAGGGGTAGAATATCTTCGCCGCCGTCGCTCGTGGCTGGGTTTTGAACTCAGAGCCATTGTTTTCAGATCGAAGCCGGTTTGCTGACCAAGGGAAAGGCGCGAATCAAACGACTCGCTCTAGCGAGAGCGAAGTCGGACTCCGTCGCCGAAACGTGCTTCTTCGAATTGGCCGTCGGCGAGCTGCTTAAAGTCCGACGCGTTCTTCGCTGTTCGTACGCGCACGGCTTCTACCTGACGGCGTCGAAATCGAAAGCGAAGCGAGCCGTTTTCGAGTCGATGCAGAACGAATTGGAAGACGCGACCGAACAGCTCGCGCAGATGGTGAATCGGCCCAATTTGCGCACGCCGCGCGGCGTGATCGTCGCGGCGACCGGCGTGCTGCGACGAAAGCGACGCGAGTTCTTGGACGCCGCCGAGAAGGGCTACGTTCCGGACGGCGTCTCGGCGGAAGACGATCCTTCCTTGCGAGAGGCGACCGACGACGACGACGACGATGACGATGACGACAACGCAGCCGGCATTTTATCTCGACATTATCGACGACGACGGCGATTTTTTGCGGATTTTGATGACGACGACGACGACGACGACGACGACGACAACGTGTTGGATTCGGACGGCGACGAGGTGTCGCCTCGCGCGCTCGATCGTTTTCGTCATCTGTTGGAAATGTTGGAATCGCTCACCGATCCCGAGCGACTGTGCGCGCGAGATTCGTGTCAGAATCCGCGACGACAGAATCAATACTGTAGCGATCGGTGCGCTATGATCGATCGCGGTCGACGCGTCATGAATCGCAGTAAGTCGTCAAGTGTTTCCCGTTCTAGAGCTTACAATGTATCGCACTATAATGTACGATTGCTTCATCCCAGCAGCGAGCGATTATAGAGTTGTATTAGGCGGTGGTCCTTTGTTTAGAAAACGCTGAGAAGCTGTTCAGTAATATTATTGTTCTAAGTAGCGGCCCTTGACCCCCCCTTTGCAAGAGAGGCTTCCGCTAGAACGAATTTTTCGTCAATGTAGAGGAAAACGCCTGTTAAATCTGTTTCTTTACGTGCAGTTATGGGAAGGACACCGAGAAGCGATTCCGACGCCTACGTGGCGTCGTCTTCCAACGGCAGTCGTCGTCATCGGCGAGGAAATTCGCGACTTCGAATTCGCAGCGACGGCGGCGATCGCGCGGCGGTGCGACTCGGTTCGCCTGTACCGTCGCCGCCGTTGCCCCCGCGACGTCCTTCGTGGCTGGGCGATCGTGACGAAGAGGAGGGCCTCCAAAGGGCCATTGAGATATCAAGGCGAGAAGCGTTGAGAGATTCGCGAGTCACGTGGGACGATAACGTCGACGATTTGGGTTTTCCTAATGCCGCCGTGGATGACGACAATGATGCTGATCTTCAACTGGCGCTGAGGCTGTCTCTTTTGGAAATGGACAAGGGTGGGATATCAATATAGTCGATTTGTGACGTTTTTTGGGTTCTATTTTTTTTTCTGTGCAGATCAGCTGGGCATTGCTTCGTCGCCGCGGCTGTCCTTTAGTCGAGAAGTAAGCGAAATGGGGTACTTTGGTGGTGACCGTGATGATAATGGTTTTGATTTGGACGTACCCGGAGAGGACAGCAGCCGTCCTTTTGCGACGGATTTGTAAATAAAATGACACTGCAGTATCCTGTACAGTAGGGAATAATACTATACAAAAGGTAGCCATTTTGTTACTGAGCCACTTCGCTCCTTGGGGGGGTAACTCGAGCAGCATATGCAGAGACAGTGACCAATGAGAAGAGAGGGCTTTCTTATCATCCCGCCCTAATCCGGGTGGGGTGCTCGCACTCTCTGTAGATTGTTTCCGCGGACATGACTTGCTTTCTCTCTCCTGTCAAGTAAGCTTTTAATTGTTCGTTTTCTGAGCAAGATAGGCCGTTAGAGTCCTGTTATGACCGCAGTCACGTAGCTAATAGTACCGGAATACCTAGCTACTTCAGTCGAGTCGCGAAATTCGTCTTGCCGCGCACTCGAAGCAATGCATGGTTAGCGTTGCTCGGCACTACAGTATATGCTTTATTAGTCAGATGGGGCAGTTCCGAGCGCTGATAGTCTGCGGGAGGTCCCGCTTCATTTGGGTGGTCTTACGTCGTTTTTTCTTAGAGCTTGCAAAAAGGAGAAAGTCTGCGCGTCTGACTCTCCTGTGGACGCAGAAAGCGACCTGGAGTTGACAGCCGATCGGATTGAGAGGGCCGCCCTTTCGGATGACCCTCGCCTCCTTCGCTCTCTCTTGAAGAGTGCGCAGAAAACTTTCCCACCCATTCTCGATCACATAGACAAAAAGCGTCGAAAGAGCGGCAAACGGTGTCTTCTAAGCGCCGCTGTCGAAGGCGGACGTGACTGCGGCAATAGCATCATTATAGCAATACTTTTGGAAAGCGGGTCGGATTGCCTCGAACCAGACGGTTGCCACGAAAGTCCTTTCCTGTACGCTAGCCGCAGGGATATGCAGGAAATTGTGCGTCTAATGCGGCGCGTTGTCACTGGTATGAGTAAGGCATCCGTGAGCTTTGTTTACGTTCTCACCCTATAGATGGCGACAACGTAGATCAGATGAGAAAGCTAATCGAGCAGCAGAGTCGCGTGGAGACAGAACTTCGCACCGCTACCGGTAGAAGGAGAGATTTTCATTCGGTTTGTCTCGTAGACCTCTGCGCGCGTGACAACGATGTTTTTTATTTAAAATTTAGCGTAGCTCTCTGAGTACGGACAGCGGCGTTACCGTAGTGGGCGACTATAACCTCGTGCTTAACTATGGCGTCGCTTTTCCAAATGACGACGAATCTTCTGATAGCAACAGTCCATACCGGCTTGATGAAGGTTACCTATTTTGTGACCCTTCGCATTATAATATTGATGATCTGTATGCGTGCAGATCAACGTACGTCCTCGTTGCCTAAACGCCCTCGACGAAGCGACTCTATGCGATCGAAAAAGGAGCAGAAGGGCAATAGTAAGGAGTCTTACCTTGGCACAGATATGTAGTGTGGTGAGTCTTAAATACACTTGGTACACGCTACATGTAGGTTTGTTTTCTATAAAAATAATTTTGTCTGTGTCTGCCGGTGTGATTATTGTCAATTTAACACGTGCGTAGGAAACAAAATTCGCCTTTGGTATCTACTACGCTTTCATGGAGTATCCCAATGCCTTCATTACAGCTTTTAGCAGTTCTCTACCAACGTCGTGAGACAGTCGGTCTGCGCTAACTGTTAGATATTCGACGCAGAGTCGAGTGCATTCGCTGGCAACCGCCTTGGCCAGTTTCTCCCGTTCTGACGGCGACATGCCGCCAACGATCTTCCACACGGGCTTGAAATTGCTCGAATACAGCATGCCTGCCGCTCCTCCTGCCGTAGCACCGACAAGGATTCCCGGCGGACCTAAGAGAAGTCCCCCGACGAGGGCCCCGGCTCCAGCGATGAAGCCACCCTTTGCAGACTCGACGAACGTCGCTTCGAGATCCGGATGAATGTGCGAAAGTTCTTCCATGAACGAAAAGGCGCGGTAAACATTTACCGCAGCCATTGATCGAGTTATTTTTTATCGCATTCACGTGATGATGTCTGCTTGTGTTGCCCGTCACTGGCCGAGATGAGGAGGCCGCGCGTTTCTTGCCGATTTAGACCCTATGGGGTCGTCTGTCTGTGCGCCTGGGGTCTCTTCGTCGTCGTTGTGACTCTCGTCGCGACAAATCGGCTTTCGGGTCGCACCGACTCTCTCGTTGTCGCCGTATCGTCTTCCGAATCCGACTCGAAAGCCCAATTCGGTCGTCGAATCGACGGATTCGTCGACAGAGCGGCGAAGCGCGACTCGCTCGAGTCCGAAATAGCTCGCCTTCAATGTAAAATCGATTCGCGCATCGTGCGTAGACGCCCTACTCTATCTCTCTAATCGCAAACTCGACTCGTAGCCGTAAACGCCGAACTCGAAGAGACAGTGAGGCTCGCACTGGGACGAATCGAGCGTCTCGAGACGAAATCGCGCGACGGCGGCGACGTCGACAGCGAAAACGCCACGACCGTTCGAAGCTACGCGCCGCGCGCAACGTCGCAGCCGCTGCCGGCTCCTCGCGCGGCTGCCGCGCGGCCCGAAGCCGCGTCGAGGACAGCGGATATGAAAGAGGGTACACGCGCGGAAGCTTTCCTTTTCGAAACACGACGACGAACGATTTGTTTTTCAGGGGATTGTCTCGGCCCGTTTCCGTCGTCTTTTCCCGATTGCGAGGGGAAAATCAAAGTGAGATACGAAATACGAGTGGTTGCTATGGAAACAGTAGAAATGTCTAATCCCTTTTCGCTGCATGAACATATCTATAAGTGGGTGTATTGCTTCCTAAGAGGATAATCTCGTTAGTGGATGGCTAATTTTTGGAAGTCGGATTCTTGCTATGCCCAGTACGGAGTCGACGGGACGCAGTGCTCTTTTCTTCGCTATCTCGGCGAAGTGCGAATGCGTTGGGAAATCGTTTCTTCCGTTGACTCTCTCACCTTTTTTTTTCCAGGTCGAAAACTGGTGTCCCGTTTTGAAGGGGAGAGAAGAGTTCAAGAAGAAGCACGTTGCGCCGACAAGTCAAAACTTAGCCGTTCGATTTCAAATCTCCTTCCCGCCGGCTCTCCTCAGCTCGCCTTTTTTTTTTCCTTTTCAGAAGACAGAGATCAACACGGATCTTCAATCTCTTCTCAAAATCCTCAGCGGACCCAAATTGGAATGGGTGTGCGGACGGATCACGCGCATGTGGCCGGATTGGCAAAAATCGGCCAATTCGCTCGCCGTCGCATCCGCCAGCACAATCATTGGCAGACCCAAGAGAAACGTATCTAATATAATAATGATGATAATAATAATAATAATAATAATTAGTATGTGTTTTAGGTTTTTCTACACATGGGCTTGCTGTCGGATCGCGTTGGATTTAAAATAGCCGAGACGGCTTTCCACGGAGGTCCTCTGGGAGAACTCGTCCAATGGTCGGACTTGATTGCGGCGTTGCACATCTTGGGACACACAATTACGTTAACGCACGAAACTCAACAGCTCTCAGGGTGAGTGTTTCTCTGGCGTGTGCGACATGGGGGAGGGCGTCCTTCATTTTTTCTCTCGTCTAGTTATTTCAAGAAATTCCGAATATCGCCTTGTCCTACCAAAGACGCGAATCACGACGCTTTTCACGTCATTTTTATCGATATCGTGGGTCTGAAAGAGTTCAGGAAAGCCGTCGGCGGAAGCTTCGATCAGTACAGGTGAGAAACACGGAGGGGTGAATTCGAGAATTTTGCCTCTCTCTTTCTCATTCTAGGTGTCACTTTCGTATATTGGACTCTTTTGGGACTGAGCCCGAATTCAATTTAAAGTCGTACAAGAGACCGGGACATTCGAATTGGGGCAAGGAGTGGGGCAATTGGAATATGAATCCCAAGCAGTTCTGGACGCTCTTTCGTGAGTCGTCGTTCGGACGCGAGTTCGTTTCGTTTGACGCGGCAATTTCGCGCAGCTCACTCTCCCGACAATTCGTTTCTCGGCTTCGTTGTCGAGCACAAGTCGATCGATGTCGAAAAGATGACGAAAAAACCGCAGATGCTCGTCTACGGGAAAGAGCTCGACATGTGGAAGGTCTGACACGGAGGGGGAAAAAATAGACGAGCCGCCGATATACGGAAAAACTCTGCTTTCAGGACAAAAGGGCGTTTATTGACGTTATTGCGGAGTTCGGCGAAGTTCACGCGACCATTGGCACGACGAAAGTAGGATTGGACCGTCTCTAGACGCGTCGTCGCCTCAATTTTTAATTAACGTGATATCAGGACGACAAAGTTGATCACTCGCTCATTCCTAACTACGTCAAGAATCACGGCGTTTTGGACGGAAACGGAATCCAGTCGCTTCTGCAAGAGACGAAGGTGGGGGAGGAGTACACCAACTACTGGAACGGTCGTTGTTTTTTTTTGTAATATTTCCTTTTAGGTTTTTGTTGGTTTGGGTTTTCCTTTCGAGGGTCCCGCGCCCCTCGAAGCCATAGCGAATGGATGCTTTTTTCTCAATCCCAAGGTAGGCGCGTCTGTGTGCGAGAAGGGGCGTTTATATTCCGACATACCTCTCGCAGTTGGATCCCCCGTTGAATCGGCTCAATTCCCGTTTCTTCAAAAGCAAGCCGACGTTGCGAGCTGTAAGGAAAGGAGTGCGATATGCTTTGGGGGGTGGTGGTGACCTTTTTCTATGTACTTCAGCTGACTTCTCAGCATCCTTACGCCGAAATGTTCATTGGCAAACCTCACGTATATACTATTGACATTAGCGACGCGGATCAGGTCAGAGCCTCTTTGAAAGAAATGATGGCTTCCACAGTGAGAGAACGAGAACCAACTGACTTCCTACGTCACATCTGTGTGCGTGTCTTCTAGGTGAAGCCTTTTATTCCTTATGAATTGACTTATTCCGGCTTTCTTGAGCGCATCTCAGCGTATCTTTCTCATCAGGTTTTGATTAGCCATATACCGGTTAAGCTACGCTAGATTTTGCTAATATTCTTTCTGCTGTTCAGGATTTCTGCTCGCAAGAGTCTCACTGGCCACCGCTTTCTGCTCTCGAGACTGTTTTTTCTCAACAAGGCGAGTCGTGTCGAGACGCTTGTTTTCGAAAAGGTCAATTTAGGAAGTGCGTTAGCTTTTCTGCCTAAATTACCGATTTCAGATATGGCTTGCCAGCCGGAGTTTTTTCCGCATCTTAACAAAAAGGAAATTTTTGAAGAGTAGGCCACGAAACTAAATAAAATGCTACATATTTTATTCAAACTTGTCTTAGGATTAACGTGCAGTGCACGAGCGTGACTCAAGAGCTCTCAATCTCTGTTCCCTCGTTTGAAAAAATAGACTGGAAGTGTTTCACTCAGCAGGAGCCTATGCTCTTTAGCTGCGTGGGCGAAGACGCAGATCGGCTTCGCATTTGTCCATGCGCGAAATACAAAAAAGGTCAGATTGCTTTGTGTCTTGATTGCGGTTGAATTGGCTGAAACCGTTTGTGAAAAAGGGTAGACAATTTTTTATGAGTAACGTAGATATATATATATTTGAGGGTTGACTAAACATGTGAACACACTGTTCACAATCGCTCGCTGTAATAAAACGGGTTCTACGTTTTGTGTCGGTGGCAGTTACTACTGTACTGAGTACTGTACTTACTACTGTACTTTGTTTTTGAACTGTGGTCACGCGCGCTTCGTCGTAACCAAGGGCAACAGCTTTACACAAGAATGGACGTTCAAGTTCGATACGAACCGTTCTTCGTATATTCTACGCAACAACAATTTCTTTAGAGGCCAACAGCAAAGAAGATTGGTTCGCCCGTCCAATTCCTACCGACGCTACCGCAGGTAAATCCAAGGCACGCTGATCTATGTCTATCGTTGAAAAACACTCGTCCAGAAACGCTCGAAACCGTCCTGGCAGCAATCGCCGCCTAGTTTCAAGCCTCGCCACGCGTTTCCACCTCCAGGCGTTCAGGGACCGCCCGTCGAAGGCCTCGACACGGCTCTGCCTCTAACCGGTGAGACAACCCCCCCCCCCCCCCCCCCCCCCCCCGAAAGGGAACCTCGCGCGAAATCTACTTTTCGTAGGGGTCCAGAAGCGAAGTAGAAGTCGAACATGGGAGCCGGGTGGCGGAACGTCGAAGCGGCGAACGCTCCACGGCGGGCGACACGAAACGATGGAAAAATTCACGAGACCGCGAAAGACTCGCGAACTCTTCCGAAACGCTCTCGTCAACATTATAACGTGGGTATCGATAGTAGTACTGAAGTTTTCGATCGATGATCGCGCGTGCGTTCGTGAATCGTCTAATTATGAGTGACACGCTGTCTGTTTTTTTTTTATGATGCAGGCATAAAGAGGAGCCTGAGAGTAGGCCGTCTTCTGCCAGCGGCGATTTGCCGCCGCTTCGCACCGAATCGCCGAGTCCAGCAGAAAAAGACATTTTGGTGAGAACCGTATACATCTATCTCCAAATTCCAATTCATCATTTCCTTCATTTAGCGTTACTACTATTACATTCACAATGGAATCGATACGGAACACGTTGCGCCCATGGAAGACTCTTGGCTCGACAACGTCTTGGCGAACGTGCCCAAGCATCTCAAGCGCGGCCACGCGGAGAGCATCGAGCAGCTCTCGGACGAGATGAGAGAAGACTACATACTGAGCGTGAAAAAAGCAATAGGTATGAAATTTTAAATTGGCCCAAGAGACGTCACATTTGATTCGTCTTTGCAGTCGATTTCGTCCTAAAGGATCCTCGCGAGAAAAAAGACGATTCGTTCGACAAGCTTCCAGCGCACAGAAAAGAGTCAGAATTTCGGAAAACATTTAAAAAAAACGAATGTTCGAAGTGTGTTTTTTTCTCAGGCTCGCCGTCGTTCCAAAGCCGTGGAATCGCTCGTTCGTTTCAGCCCGTCACTCGATGGAACAAAATCTATTCGTCACCAATCCGACTCACGGTTCCGTTTTGGAATTGTGGAACAATCAATACAAGTGAGAAAGGAGGGGGGAACGATAAACGTTCAATCCAGCTGCTCCAATTTCTTCGTCATTAGGAGTTTGAATCTAGTCGACGTGGCTCTAATACGAGAGAGCGAATCCGCTTACGAACTGTCCGCATTCCACGCGACTATCGTCAGGCACATCGAAACGGCGAAAGAAGTCCTACTAAGAAAGTAACTATAAAGAGACGACCGGCTAAGACAACGCACTGATTTCGTTTCTTCTATCCAGGTGGTTGCCCGACGTGCAGACCGTCTTCTACCTTGGCAACAAGAAGAGACAGATTACTCACAATACTCTCGACGCTTTTTTCAATTCGGCCGCCGTTCTCATGTCGAGTCAGCTGCGAAGTCTCGTGCTGCGATCGATCGAGAGTTTCACCGAGCTCTTTTCTCCGCCGGAGGTTGTAAGAGTAGCTACGAAACGGAAAGACTGAAAACGATGTCTTTTTTTTCTTATCCCTCTCTCGCTCAGAGTCTGTCAGCTTTGTCGCAGTTCAAAGGATTCGTCATGAAATTGGTGCTGGAGAAAAACGCCGTCAAATTCGAGCCCAACTTTTCCGATTTCGTGGTGAGTGCCAAAGAGACGGGAGAAAATTTACGACGCACGATCGAGAGACGAATTAATTGCTTTTATAGACTGTTCTTCTGAACGACTTTGATATGCTCGTCAAAGCGGTGAGCTCGATTCCTCGAGTCGAAACGAAGCTTTTTGCCGTCGAGGTAAAAGAGAAGACGGAAGAGAGCGCAATCTTCGCAATCTTCTCCCCCTCTCCCCTTTAGGGAGCGAAATCGAAAGCCGTTCTAAAGCCTGTGATCAGCGACGAAATAATGGAAACGGCAAAGGCGAAAGTTCGTACGAATTTTCGGCGGTGACGATTTCGAATTCTCTTCTTTGATGCTACTAAAGGTGCACGAGGTCGTGAAGAAGGAGATGGAGGCGCCTATAGCGTACTCAAAGACGTTCGACAAGTACAACTTTCTCGTCAAAGGCCAAGTGAGAACGACGTGGAGCACGGTAGACGAATACGCGAGAGTTCTTTCGTTTGTCAGGCTGACGGTGAAGTGGAGGAATTTCTGAAAGGCGATCATCGATTCGAAGAATATATTAACGTGGCGAAAGAGCTCTTTCAATAGACTGCCTATCACTTATGTATTTATTTATGTATTTAGGAGGTTCAGAAGTATAGGGATCTGATTGACGAGCTGAACTATTCGCAAAGACGGGTAGGGTTTTCGCTTGTAATTAGTTTGACGTTTCTTTTTTTTTTTTTTCAGTTGTCTTGTTTTAGGAAATACGAATGGGCATGTTCGACGTCAACTGCAAGGACTTGCTGCGCAGTTTGGCGAAACGAGCCGAAGCGCTGTGCAACAAATTGCTGACGAAAATGTCGAAAGATCACATGGAATTGAATCGAAAGTAAAGAGAGAGAAAGAGAGAGCGCTTGCCGATAAATCGTCTCGTTTGTACTCGCAGAATTATTGGCGAATATCAAGAGATAGGAGATCGATCGATGACGACGCCGCAGTCTACGGACGAACTCATGGAAATGAAGGCTTTCATGCGAGAAGTCGAGACGAAAAAGCTCGCCGAATTGGAAGCCAAAGTCGACAAGATGAAAGAGCGATTAAAATATCTCGTAAAATCCGAGTCTCTTATTTTTTTTTAATATCGTCCGCGTTTTATTTGTTCTCTTGTCTAAGGTGGAGTATACTCAATTGGCTCCGAGCGAGGTGCGCCAGAATCGCGAAGTGTTTCTCTGGCTGCAGCGCGTGCCTCGGCTTCTGAACGAGAGCCAACAGATCATGGACAACACGACGAGTGAACAAGAGAATGCACTTCGAGTACGGCGACGTTACCGCGCAGGCAAGAGGAGGAAGATAACGGCATTTTTTAGATGAGAAGAGATCGATTCAACGACGAACTCCAGACGTATAACAAGCAACTCGAAGAATTTTCCGTACGTCGACGACGACGACGACGAGACATTCGTTCGTTTCGACGACGTCGCGACGCCTTTTTTTCTCTTTTCGCAGAGTTTCGGCGATTTGGCCGAGCTGCCTCGCTACGTGAAGAAGGCGAAGGGAATCAACGACAAAGTCGAACAGGCGGCGGAAAAGATCGAGCAAATCAACGCGGAGGAGGACGCCTTCGAATGGGAACGGACTCAGTATCCGCTGCGAACGAAAGCTCGCAATACGGTCGAACCCTATTTGAAATTGTACGAAACGATCGTCGAATTTCAAACAAAGCACAGGTGAGCGACTGATCAATAGAGAGAAAAATTTGTCTATGATTATTTGTGTCGACGTATAGAGAATGGCTCGACGGCGTCTTCGAGAAAATCGATCCCGACGTGGTCGAATCGGACGTGGGAAACATGTGGCGTACGCTTTATAAGCTCGAAAAAACGTTCAGCGAGACGCCGCTTCCCAAGCAAATGGCCGAAAAGGTAAGAGGAGGAGGAGGAATCGAACGAAAAAAAAAAGGCATTCACATTTGACTGTATGTATTACGTAGACGAAGCGCAAAGTCGAAGATTTCAAAGAGCACTTGCCTCTCGTCGCCGCTCTCTGCAATCCAGGCCTTCGAGACCGGCACTGGGAACAACTGAGCGCTGAAGTCGGCTTTCCGCTCAAACCCGACGACGTAGAGAAGAATCTCGCAATAAAAAAGGATAGCGTTTTAAATGTATGGCCTTTTTTTGCTTTTCTCAGGAAACGACTCTGTCGAAATATCTCGAAATGAGCCTCGAACCGTATTTGGAGAAATTCGAGCAGATAAGCGAAGCGGCGAGCAAAGAGCACTCGCTCGAAAAAGCGATGCAGAAAATGGTCGTCGAATGGGACGAAATCGAGTTCAGCATCATTCCGTATCGCGACAGCGGCACGACGATTCTGACGTCGATCGACGACATACAGAACTGTCTCGACGATCACATCGTCAAAACGCAGACGATGCGCGGTTCGCCGTTCATTCGACCGTTCGAGAACGAGATACGCGATTGGGAATCGAAATTGATTCTCCTGCAGGAAATCGTCGACGAGTGGCTCAAAGTTCAAATGACGTATCTCTACTTGGAGCCGATATTCAGCTCGCCGGACATCATGGCTCAAATGCCCGAAGAGGGTCGTCGCTTCACGACCGTCGACAAGACGTGGCGCGAGGTGATGACGTCGGCGAACGTCGACAAGCACGCGCTCGTCATCGTCGGCATCGATCAGCTATTGGATCGGCTCAAAAAGTGCAACGAACTTCTCGAGCTCATACTCAAGGGTCTCAACGAGTATCTCGAAAAGAAGCGACTCTACTTTCCGCGATTCTTCTTTCTCTCCAACGACGAACTGCTCGAGATCTTGTCCGAGACGAAGGATCCGACGCGCGTTCAGCCGCACTTGAAGAAGTGCTTCGAGGGCATCGCTCGACTCGAGTTCACCGACGAGCTCGAGATCACGCACATCAAGAGCAGCGAGGGCGAAGTCGTGCCGCTCGTCGACGTCATATCGACGGCGAAAGCGCGCGGTCAGGTCGAGAAGTGGCTGCTCGAGCTCGAAGGCGACATGGTCAAGAGCGTTCACGGCGTCATGGAGGCGGCGCTCAACGCCTATCCCGTCGAACTTCGCGAAAAGTGGGTGCTCATTTGGCCCGGTCAGGTCGTGCTCGCCGTTTCGCAGAAATATTGGACGACGAGCGTGCAGGAGGCGCTGCCTAAGGGACACAAGGTGCGTTCACGTAGTCGACCGTTCGCGTTCGTAACACAATCCAACTAACTAAGATTCTTATGGGGAACCCTTTATAGAAAAAAATGTCTGCAAGGTCTTTGTGTCTTTTAGGCGCTTGACGGCTATTTGCAAGTGTGCAATCAGCAGATCGATTCGATCGTTGCATTGGTCAGAGGAAAGCTGTCGAAGCAGAATCGCGTCACGTTGGGCGCATTGGTCGTGCTCGACGTTCACGCTCGCGACGTCCTGGCCAAACTCGTCAAAGACCGTAAGAAAATTGGGCATGGCGGGAGAGAGAGAGAGAAACGTTGATTTTTCTTCTCTTCGCCAGAGGTGACCAGCGATACGGATTTCCAGTGGTTGAGTCAGATGCGCTACTATTGGGAAGAGGGCAACGTCATGACGCGAATGATCAACTCCCAATTGGCGTACGGCTACGAATACCTCGGCAATTCGAGTCGTCTCGTCATCACGCCGCTCACCGATCGATGCTACCGCACCCTATTCGGCGCTCTTCATCTCCACTTGGGCGGCGCCCCGGAAGGACCGGCCGGCACGGGAAAGACGGAAACGGTGAAGGATCTCGCCAAGGCCGTCGCCAAGCAGTGCGTCGTCTTCAACTGTTCGGACGGTCTCGACTACATCGCCCTGGGAAAGTTTTTCAAAGGGCTCGCGTCGTGCGGCGCCTGGTCGTGCTTCGACGAGTTCAATCGAATCGACTTGGAAGTGCTCTCGGTCGTCGCGCAGCAGATCATGACGATCCAGCGCGGCATCACTTCAGGCTCGGCGACGCTGCTTTTCGAGGGCACCGAAATTCGTCTCGATCCCACGTGCGCCGTCTTTATTACGATGAATCCCGGCTACGCCGGTCGATCGGAGTTGCCCGACAATTTGAAGGCGCTCTTTCGCACCGTCGCCATGATGGTGCCCGACTATGCGATGATAGCCGAAATCATGCTCTACTCGTGCGGATTCGTCAAGGTAGACTCGCAAATGACATTGATTATATATATCTATAAGCAAGTGTTTTTTTTTATGTTTTAGGCTCGTCCGCTTTCCGTCAAAATTGTCGCGACGTATCGTCTGTGTTCCGAACAGCTCTCGTCGCAACACCACTACGATTACGGCATGCGCGCCGTCAAGTCCGTCCTGACGGCGGCCGCCAATTTGAAGCTGAAATATCCCGACGAAGACGAGGACATTCTCATGCTGCGCTCGATCAACGACGTCAACTTGCCGAAATTTCTCTCGCACGACTTGCCGCTCTTCGAAGGCATCACGTCCGATCTGTTTCCCGGCGTCACCTTGCCGGAGCCCGACTACGGCGTCCTAACGAAGGCGATCGAGGACAATTGCAAGCGAATGAATCTCCAAGTGACCGACGTCTTTCTGACGAAGATACTTCAAATCTACGAGATGATGATCGTTCGACACGGGTTCATGATCGTCGGCGAGCCGTTCGGCGGAAAGACGTCCGCCTATCGCGTTCTCGCCGGCGCGCTGTCCGATCTCTTCGAGCAAGGGCTGATGGAGGAGAACAAAGTCGTCATCACCGTCATCAATCCCAAGGCGATAACGATGGGCCAACTCTACGGCCGATTCGATCCCGTCTCGCACGAGTGGTCCGACGGCGTGCTCGCCGTCAGTTATCGCGCGTTCGCCTCGTCGAAGACGCCCGATCGCAAGTGGCTCATCTTCGACGGGCCCGTCGACGCGATATGGATCGAGAACATGAATACCGTTTTGGACGACAACAAGAAGGTAGGTAGTAGTCCGAAATGCCATTTACCCCGTCTTTTCCAAATCCTATTCTAGCTTTGCCTGATGAGCGGCGAAATCATTCAGCTGGCCAACACGACCAACCTGATCTTCGAACCGATGGATCTCGAAGTCGCTTCGCCAGCGACGGTGAGCCGATGCGGCATGATCTACATGGAACCGCACATGCTCGGCTGGCGTCCTCTCCTACTCTCGTGGCTCAACACGCTACCGGAGGCGGTCACCGAAACGATCAAAGCCCAATTGACGAGCCTATTCGATCGATACGTGCCGTGTACGCTCCAGTTCGTTCGAAAGAGCGGCGTCAAGGAACTGTCGCCGACCAACGATACGAATCTAGTTCGAAGTCTCATGAATCTCATCGATTCGTTGACCGACGAGTTTCGCGACGGCGGCGCCAGCAAGGACTGGTCCGACGAGCAGACGGTCGCTTACGTCGAAGGCGTCTTTTTCTTCTCGTTCGTCTGGTCGCTCGGCGCGTCGATTGGCATCGACGGTCGACTCAAATTCGACGCCTTTCTGAAGGAGATTATGAAGGGAGCGCTCTCGAACGAGACGCGCGAGAAGTTTCACGTTCTCGAAACTCTCGGTGCGGCGGAAAAGCCGCCCGTTTGTCCTTTTCCCGACGAGGAAACCGTGTACGATTACAAGTTCGTCAAAGAGGTGCCGTGTCGCGGAGTAACGTTGAGGCGTTGTCGTGATATTTTTTCGTAGGATATGGGTCGATGGGAGCTGTGGTTCGATCAGATCAGGAATCCCGAACCGATTCCCAAGGACGTGAATGTCAATCTGATCATCGTGCCTACCGTGGACACCGTGAGGTATGAGATTAAATAAACACAATGGCTGTCTAAAATTATTTAAAATTTACTTTCTTCTTCTATTACAGATATACGTATCTTGCTGAACTCCTCGTCACTCACTCGAAACCGCTTCTCTTCGTCGGACCGACGGGCACGGGAAAGTCTGTCTACGTGACCGACTTCCTGCTCAACCGTCTACCAAAGGACGTTTACAAACCCGTTCTGATCAACTTCTCCGCGCAGACGACGGCCAATCAGACGCAGAACATCATCATGGCAAAGCTGGACAAACGACGCAAGGGCGTCTACGGTCCTCCGTTCGGGCAGCGCACCGTCGTTTTTGTCGACGATCTGAACATGCCGGCGCGCGAGGAATACGGCGCCCAGCCGCCCGTCGAACTTCTGCGCCAGTGGCTTGATCACTGGAACTGGTACGACTTGAAGGACAACACGGCGATGAAATTGGTCGACGTTCAACTCGTCTCCGCTATGGGGCCGCCGGGCGGCGGTCGCAATCCGGTCACGCCGCGATTTTTACGTCATTTCAACACGATTACGATCAACGAATTTTCTGACGTCACTATGACGTTAATTTTTTCGCGAATCGTTGATTGGCATTTTGCCAAGTAAGCACAGCGGAGTGTGGAAAAATTAATATGTAAAATTCTTTTCAAGGGGGTTCAATTCGGACGTTCGATCGGCGGGCGGTGCCGTCGTCGCAGCGACGATGGACGTCTATAAGAGTGCAATGGTGAATTTGCTTCCAACTCCGGCCAAGTCGCACTATCTATTCAATTTGCGCGACTTCTCGCGAGTCGTGCAAGGAGTCCTGCTCTCGACGTCGCCCGTCGTTCAGGACGCGAACGACTTGAAACGAATGTGGGTTCACGAGGTAGAGCCACAAGCGAGGATTCCTTTTTTTGTGCGTATTTTCGTTTCTCTCAGGTTTTTCGCGTGTACTACGATCGACTCGTCTTCAACGAAGATCGAGCGTGGCTATTCGAATATACGAAAGAGTGCCTGGAGAGACATTTCAATGCAAAATGCGATCAGCTCTTTACTCATTTGGACGCCAATAAGGATGGTGTGCGAGACTTTTCTGCGCTTTGTTTTCTCAGTTTTTTTTCCCTTTCTAGGTGTCGTCGAAGAGGACGATTTGCGTTCGCTTCTTTTCTGCGACTTTTCCGATCCCAAGTCGGACACGAAACCCTACGTGGAAATTCGCGATTTGGACAAACTGCGCACCGTCGTCGAAACGAATCTCGAAGAGTTCAACAATCTGAGCAAAAAGCCGATGAACCTCGTCCTATTCCGGTAAGAGTGAAATCCCGCCCGCGTCTGATTCGTCTCACCGGCTGCATGCAAACCAGTTTCGCTATTGAGCACGTCTCGCGCCTTTCGCGTATCCTCAAACAGCCGCGGAGCCACGCTCTGCTGGCCGGCGTCGGAGGCAGCGGCCGGCAGAGTCTCACGCGTCTAGCCGCATTCATGGCCGACTACGAGCTCTTTCAGGTATGCTAAAGAACTAATAACGAATCCAACCCCATTCGCCGACGCTATACTGTGTACAGGTCGAAATTAGCAAGGGATACACGAGCGTCGAGTGGCGAGAGGATCTGAAAAAGATTCTTCGCAAAACGGCGGAGGGAGGGAATCACGGCGTTTTTCTCTTCACCGACACGCAGATCAAAGAGGAAAGCTTTCTCGAAGACATCAGCAATCTTTTGAACGCCGGCGAAGTGCCCAACTTGTTCCCTTTGGAAGAGAAACAGGAGATCTGTCTCAAAATGCGTCAACTCGACAAGTAAAAACTCTCTCTCGCTCTCGCCAGATAATAGTCTTTCATCCGCTATATGCAGGCAAAGAGAAAAATCGAAACAGACCGACGGAACGCCTGTTGCTCTCTACAACATGTTCATCGATCGGGTCCGAGATCAGCTTCACGTCGTTCTCTGCATGAGTCCGATAGGCGACGCGTTCCGCAATCGACTCCGAAAATTTCCCTCTCTCGTCAATTGCTGCACTATTGACTGGTTTCAAGTGAGCAAAGGAAATTCCAGCATAGCATCTTTTTTTTTCTAGCGTCTTCTTTCTCTTTTCTCGTATAGTCTTGGCCTGACGACGCGTTGGAGGTCGTCGCAAAGCGTTTTCTTGAGGACGTCGAATTGCGCGACGAAGAGCGACTCGGTTGCGTGACCATGTGCAAGAGCTTTCATCAGAGCACGCGACAACTGTCCGAAAAGTTTCTTCTCAATTTGGGTCGTTACAATTACGTCACGCCGACGTCCTACTTGGAATTGATCAGCACGTTCAAGACCCTCTTGGGAAAACGTCGAAGGCAAGACGAACGAACGACGTAAAGTATGGAATTTTTGGGGCTGATTGGGGATTTTAGTGAAGTCATGAAGCTTAAACGACGCTATGAAGTAGGATTGGAGAAACTCGAGGCCGCTGCCTCGTCGGTACGTTCATTTAACCAAAGTCTCTTCGTTTTTTTATTGTGGTCCTCTAGGTTTCGAGTATGCAGGCCGAGTTGGAGGCGTTGCAGCCTCAGCTCAAAAAAGCGAGTGTGGAAGTGGAAGAACTGATGGCTGTCATCGAGAAAGATTCCATTGAAGTGGCAAAGACGGAAAAGGTGACAGAAATCCGCAAATATTTGTTTATCGAGAACCTTTTTTTCAGATTGTCAAAGCCGACGAGGCTGTAGCGAATGAGCAAGCCAGCGCAGCCGAAGCAATCAAAAAAGAATGCGACAGCGACTTATCGAAAGCCATACCAATTTTGGAATCGGCTCTGGCCGCTCTGAACACATTGACATCGGCTGTAAGTGAAAAAAGAATCAAAAGCGTCATAGCATCTTTCTACTAGGACATCACTGTTGTTAAAACGATGAAAAGTCCTCCGGCGGGCGTTCACTTGGTCATGGAAGCGGTGTGCATTCTGAAAATAATTAAGCCGGATCGCGTCAACGATCCTTCTGGATCGGGTCGGAAAATCGAAGATTACTGGGGCCCGGCGAAGCGAATGCTCGGCGACATGAAATTTCTTCAATCGCTGCAAACTTTCGATAGGGTGAGCAACGCGGAGCTAGTTGTCGGCGTGTGTTTTCGTCAACTTGTTCTCTAGGACAATATTCCGCCTGCTGCCGTTAAGACTATTCGCGAAAAATACGTTCCGAATCCGGATTTCGTTCCAGAGAAAATCCGAACGGCTTCGTCGGCGGCTGAGGGTCTGTGCAGATGGGTGCTAGCCATAGAGAAATACGACGTGTAAGTGTGAGCGTGCAGAGCGAAGCTCTAGATGGATTTTCGTTCGTGCATTCAGTGTCGCGAAAGTGGTCGCTCCCAAGAAGATAGCGCTGAAAAAAGCCAAAGGAGAGCTGGATTTGGCTATGAAAGTAAGAGAATCGCAATTTTTTGTGTGTGCGTGTTCGTAATCTCATCATTGGCTTCTTGCGCAAGGATTTGAGAGCGAAGCAAGCCCAGTTAAAGGAGGTCCAGGACAAGCTGCAACGCCTTCGCGAAAAATTCGAAATCAACATGAAAAAGAAGGAGGATTTACAGCAGCAGGTCGACAAGTGTTCAATGCAGTTGGAACGTGCGAAGAAACTGATCGGCGGACTAGGAGGAGAGAAAGACAGGTGGGAAAAACGAGCAACCTCGCCGTCGATTTTTCCTACGTAGATTCATTCTAGATGGAGTCAGGCTGCCAGAGATTTGGGAATTCTGTACAAGAATTTGACCGGCGACGTTCTGATTTCGGCTGGAGTCGTCGCCTATTTGGGCGCATTCACGTCGTCGTTTCGTCAAGAGCAGACGACGCTTTGGATGAAGGAGTGCCGCGCCGAGAACATTCCCTGTTCGGCGGAATTTTCGCTGAGCACCACGCTCGGGGATCCGGTCAAGATTCGCGCTTGGAACATAGCCGGGCTGCCAACCGATTCCTTCTCTATCGACAACGGAATTATGATCAGGTATCGCGAGTGTGGGAAAATGCACGAGAGAGAAAATCTTGGATCTTTTTTTTCCAGTAATGCTCGGCGCTGGCCTTTGATGATTGACCCTCAGGGGCAAGCGAATAAGTGGGTGAAGAACATGGAAAAGAAGAATAATCTGCACGTCGTCAAGCTGACCGATTCGGATTTCGTGAGGACGCTTGAAAATTGCATCCAATTTGGAACACCTGTAGGGGGAAAAAAATTAGAGAATAGAATGTGGATAGAAAATGTTTTCTCTAGGTATTGCTCGAAAATATTGGCGAAGAAATGGATCCGATACTGGAGCCACTGTTGCTGAAACAGACTTTTAAGCAAGGCGGAAGCATCTGTATTCGTCTTGGTGATAGTACAATTGAATACTCCAAAGACTTCAGGTTTATTTACAGATAATATCAAGTCAGAAAATTCAATTTTTCATAGATTCTATATTACCACGAAGTTGAGAAATCCTCACTATTTGCCCGAGACTTCGGTCAAGGTACCTTTCTATTTGACTGTCTATTTTCCTAGTATGAGATCTTTTGTTTAGGTGACTCTGATGAACTTCATGATCACTCCCGAAGGACTCGAAGATCAACTTCTCGGCATTGTCGTGCGCCAAGAAAAACCGGAGCTCGAAGAGGAAAAGAACGCTCTCATTCTGCAAAGTGCTGAAAACAAGAAGTAAGCTTCTCACTCTGCGAAAAAAAATCGGTAAAATTCTCCTCTCTTCTTTTCAGACAATTGAAGGAAATCGAAGACAAAATTCTCGAAGTCCTATCCACCTCCCAGGGCAATATTCTCGAAGACGAAACGGCCATCGACGTTCTATCGTCTTCGAAAGTTTTAGCAAACGAAATTTCGGAAAAGCAGGCCGTCGCCGAGGAGACGGAGCGCAAAATCGACGAAACGCGAATGGGCTATCGACCGATCGCTGTCCACTCGGCCGTGCTCTTTTTCTCCATCACCGATCTCGCCAACATCGAGCCCATGTACCAATACTCGCTTACGTGGTACATCAACTTGTTCGTGAACTCGATCGACAATTCGCAGCAATCGGACGTGCTCGAAGATCGGTTGAAGAATCTGCGCGACTATTTCACCTACTCGCTCTACTGCAACGTGTGCCGATCGCTGTTCGAGAAGGACAAGTTGCTCTTTTCCATGCTTCTCTGCGTCAATTTGTTGAAAAATCGCGGCGAAGTCCAAGGCGAGGAGTGGATGTTCTTGCTGACGGGCGGCATTGGATTGGATAATCCGCACGCCAATCCCACCGGGTGGCTTCCGGCGAAGTCATGGGACGAGCTCTGTCGACTGTCCGATTTACCTCGGTGAGAAGATACGCAGTGTCGAGAAACCATTTAAAAATATATTCACTTTTTTTCCTCTTGCTATTTTGAGACGATTCATTTTGTATTTCTAGATTTCAAGGTTTGAGAGACAAGTTCGGGAGTCTCGCTTCTGGTTGGCAAAAGGTCTACGACAGCACGGTGAGTGTGTCTTCGGCACGTCGAGTTCTTGATATACGTCATTTGGAACTAACAACTCTCTTTTCTTCCCAGGAGCCACATCACGAGCCTTACCCTAAAGAATTCGACAATCTTTTGAGTTTTCAGAAGTTGCTCGTCCTGCGATGCATTCGTCCTGATAGGGTGAGAAAAGAATACGAAATGCTGGGTTTCTTGTTGTCTAGGCTTCGTTTCTACAGGTCGTACCCGCCGTGCAGGACTTCATCGTCGAGAAACTGGGAAAGATGTATATCGAGCCGCCTCCGTTCGACTTAGCAAAAGCGTTCATGGATTCTCAGTGTTGCGCCCCGTTGATCTTCGTCTTGTCGCCGGGAGCCGATCCGATGGCTGCCCTGCTGAAGTTCGCCGACGATCAGGTTGGAGAAATTTACGAAATGCCAACCGATGTTTTCCGAATCCTACTCTAGGGTTTTGGTGGATCGCGACTTGACTCTCTATCGCTTGGCCAAGGCCAAGGTCCCATTGCGATGAAAATGATTGACAAAGGAGTGAAAGAAGGCACGTGGGTTGTCCTTCAAAACTGCCATCTTGCTGTATCCTGGATGCCAACGCTAGAACGACTATGCCAGGTAAAACATCGGAGAGTACGCGATTGTGTTGCAAAGGGGCCCCCTTAGGAACTCAATCCCGACGGCACGCATCCTGATTTCCGTCTCTGGCTGACGAGCTATCCTTCTCAACATTTCCCTGTCTCTGTCCTGCAAGACGGCGTCAAAATGACGAACGAGCCGCCGAAAGGACTCAAAGCCAATCTGTTGCGATCTTACCTTTCCGATCCGATATCCGATCCGGAATTTTTCGGCGGATGTCAAAAATTGGCAAGTCTCTGACAGAACACAATATTAACGTCCTGGACGTTCTTTTTAGCCTGTTTTTAAGAAGCTTCTCTTCGGCCTCTGCTTCTTTCACGGAATAACTCAAGAAAGACGGAAATTCGGCGCTCTCGGCTGGAACATTCCGTACGAATTCAACGAGACAGACTTGCGCATATCGGTCAGACAGCTGAGAATGTTTCTCGATCAATACGAGGTACGCGAAAGATTTTTTTTCCAAAGTCTGATCTTGATGAATTGTGTTTTGCGCGCGTCGCCGTATATAGGAAATTCCCTATGATGCTTTGAACTACTTATCGGGACAGTGCAACTACGGCGGTCGAGTGACGGACGACTGGGACAGGCGAACGCTTGTCTGCATATTGGATAAATTCTATAGTCGAGAACTTGTCGACAACGCCAACTACAAGTTTTCCGAAAGCGGAATTTATTTTAGTCCACCCGATGGAGACGTGAGGGAACCTATAAGAAACCGTAGAAGATAGTGCGTTCACGGTGTCTTTTAGTACGACTCTTATCTCGAATACGTCAAGTCTCTGCCGATCATTCAACATCCAGAAGTGTTTGGAATGCACGCAAATGCTGATATAACGAAAGATCAAAAGGAGACGAATCAGCTATTTGACAACATTCTTCTTACTCAGGTATGCACTAAACTAATTTCTTTTTCTTTCGTCATCGTCGTCGTCGTCGTAGGCCAGAGCGTCTTCGGGAGGCGGAAAATCGAGTGACGAGGTCGTGTCCGAAGTTGCCGATGACATTTTGTCGCGTCTGCCGAAAAGTTACGACACAGAAGCGGCTCTCCGGAAATATCCGACTACGTACACGCAGGTACACGGGGACGCCGATTTCATTCTGAAACGTATAAAAGAATTTTTTGTGACGTTCTTAGAGCATGAACACGGTGTTGGTGCAGGAGATGGTTCGTTTCAATCGACTTTTAGATATCGTTCGTTCGAGCTTGATCAACATTCAGAAAGCGATAAAAGCGAGCATTTTTTACCTCTTGAGTATCGCGTTTTGAAGGGCGACGTTTTTAGGGCTTGATCGTTATGTCTTCTGAGCTCGAAGAAGTCGTCACGAGCATGCTGAAAGGAAAGATTCCCGGCGTTTGGATGAAGAGATCCTATCCGTCTTTGAAACCTCTGGGCAGCTATGTTAACGATTTTCTGGCTCGGCTGAAATTCCTCCAGGTACAAGAACACGTTTGCTTGTGAAAAATGAAAGCTCACAATCGGCACTTCTCTTTTTCAGGACTGGTTTGATACGGAAGCACCGCCTGTTTTCTGGATATCTGGCTTTTTCTTCACGCAAGCTTTCCTGACCGGTCAGTATTTCAGATATGTACGATAATCTTTACACGACGTTTATCGCACTTAGGCGCCCAGCAAAACTTTGCAAGAAAATACACTATTCCCATTGATCTGTTGGGATTCGACTTCGAAGTTATGGAGCACAAAGACTACAAGACCCCTCCAGAAGACGGTACATTGGAACTCCAAGAAATCGCTCATTCATAATTTATTATTATCATACTTTTGTGGCGACCGCCAATAGGCGTTTATGTCCAAGGCCTGTTCCTGGACGGCGCTCGATGGGACGGCGATAAGAAAATTCTTGGCGAATCACATCCCAAAGTTCTCTATGACAAATTGCCGGTGGTGAGTCGAATCGACCGAGGGGAACATTTCGCACAGCGCTTGCAAACGTTCTCTTCTAGCTATGGATGAAGCCTTGCAAGAAGGACGAAATTCCCGAGAAGCAGACGTACACAGCGCCCGTCTACAAGACGAGCGATCGTCGCGGAACACTTTCAACTACCGGTCATTCGACCAACTACGTCATCGCCGTCAAACTACCCTCTAATAAACCAGAAGAACACTGGATATTACGAGGAGTTGCACTGCTGTGTCAACTGAATAACTGAATGTAGACGCGTTGACGACTATGATTATTATTATTATTATCATCATCATTATCATCATTAGCACATTTTAACCCCCCACTTCGCTTTTACTTCGCTTTTGCATTTTCAGGGCCCTGACTTGAGACTTACAATACGGGATGTTGCTTGCATGAGAAATGAAGTGATTCAAGTGCACGATATCGAATAAAGCGTCGTCTAAATTTAGAACGTCCTACGCCATGGACCGCAATTGACATCAACGAGGGGTCCTCAAACGAGTCCCTCTACAAGCCACACGAGAAGAAATGTCGGCGTCGCCCCATTGGGACGACGGCGTCAACGGCGAACACGCTGTCGTCTCCCTCGTCGCACTCTGTCTCGCTCAGGCGCCAAAACTTCGTCTCGACGCTCGCAGCGTCGCCTCGCTACCGAGAAATCTACTCCAGCGCGTCTTTCGCGCCTACGTCGAACAGGAAGCGCTCGACGCGACGACGATCGACCTTTTCGGCGAAGCGGAAGTAAGGGGGGCCCCCGCCACTCGCAAACGAAGAATGACACTCGTTGTAGTGTGCCTACGTACAATTGAGTCCCCATTACGTCTTTCAAGACGTCGCCGATGCGGTTATAAATGGACTCGCGCGACTCCAAGGCGTGCGCGTGCTCGATTTATGGAACTGTCGACTATCATCGCCAGGTACAATAGTACAGGGGTAACTTTTAGTCGTGTAGCGATCGCTGCTAGTGTGAGGCACGTACATTAAAAGTCCGATGGCTTTTGATCGCGATCTTAGTAAGGTACAGCGTCTCTGGATTTCGATCTGGCCTTTAGAGAAGTTTTTTATAAAGGATGTACTGTATACTGTATAGGGTGACAGTGACTGTAGTGTCTGTCTGGGGCTTTTTGAGTCGCGTTTCATGATCTTGATTTGGTTTCGTTTTTAGACTGTGCTCTTAGGCTGGTGACTCGTCATGCAAGCCTTAGTACGCTGTTACTGAATCAACTCAAAGACATTGGCACTGAATCGTCAGGTACTGAAAAGTTTTATCTTATTCTATGAGTCTCATTGTCACTGATTCATAGAAGGTGGCCGTCTTTCCTTTGACGACTCCATCGTCAGCCAACTAAAGAGTTTGACTGTAATAAACGTCGTTGTTATTTCTTATGTTTTCTTTCTTTTTTTTGTTTGAACTGCTCTCTTTCTCTCTTGTTTCAGCGCTTGTGTTTGGGTCATTTGGTCGGATTCGATTTGGACGTGTTGAAGCCTCTCGAACTATTGGAAGAACTCTATCTAATTCATTGCCACGAGCTCAAGGGAGTCGAAGCGCTCCAGTCGCACAAGCGACTTCAAACACTACAGGTAAATAAGACGAGTATTTAGAAGTCCAAATCTGCCCTCATGCGATTCGATCTCTCAGTATTCCGACGAAAAGAAATATTGCCGAGGAATCATGCCGAAGAAAGTAAGAAAAATCAAAATCACGTTGCAATTAACATCTCCTAAACGGCGTCTATTCAAAGACGTTCGAAGGCTTTTTGAGCCTTTCGTCGCTATCCTGTCTCATTCTCACGAACGTCGCACTTCGCGACGAATACATCGAGTCGATGACGGACATGGATAATCTCAAGTGCGCGCACGCGGTCGATCTTTTAGTGCTCCTCGAAAAATTCGTCTCTCCTAGATTCTTGGACGTCTCCTTTACGTATCTGTCGTCGAGCGGCCTTTGTTTGATGCTGTCCCACGCGCGACGCCTCAAGAGTTGCGTTTGTATGGGAATCAAGCTGCCGGCCGAAGTGACGACGAACGACCTATTCGGCGGCGCAGCACCGCCCGGAATCAGAGTCATATCAAACAGAAGCAGGTTAGCTTCCAGGGCGGGATTCAAGGAACTTTGGCCACATGGTTTAAGCCCGATGTGTTGACGTAGGCCTTCCTTTGGTAGACCACAAATTGACTCACTTAATTGTCTAGTTTAAGTCAACTGTGTGTGTGAAGGGTGAGAACGTTAGGCCCGAACTAGCTACTTG